>NC_056728.1:1917940562-1918015562 GCF_019279795.1 Protopterus annectens
GTGTGCAACCTAGTATTGTTCTTTGGTGAAAATTTTCTGTAATATTTAATTAGGGGAGATGAGCAGGAAACCAGGTTGATCCACTGTGCAATGGAAAAGCAGTATGGTGCTATTATGTGATAACAATTAGTATTCTGTGGTACCTGATGGGGCATTTTAACACTGCTTCATACTTAGGAAACAGTGTACTAGATGTATCCATTGGCAGCACGTGTCCTACAAACAGTAAAGAATGTGAGTGATTCAGGCATTATAAATGTTAAACTATTCTAGCACAAATCATCTATTGTTACAGACTCATATTTGATGTGTAAAAATTATATCTAAAATAGTTCAGGATCCCATGCAAGAGTAGGAATATTTTCATTCATTTTAATACTGACATGAAAAATGAACTAACTTGCTTTCACACTTAACAATGGAAAAAACGGCATTAAGAAACATCAGTAGTACAGCAAGCACCAATAACAATAATAATATAGTTTCTTTTGGGAAATAAAATCAAAAGTTACTGTATCTAGCTTTTAAACATGCATCTAATGGCATTTGAAATATTGCTTGTTTAAATCTGAGGTCTGTGTTTTTCTAAGGCTGGAACACTTAGGCAAAAATTGGTTTGCATGTCAATGAGATTAGACAGCCTCCTAATTTCACAATCAATATTAGACATATTGTTGCATTTGCTCTTACCTTTCTTAAGAACATATGTTGGCAAGATGCACACATTACACAGTATTCCTAAACTGCTACTGGTTTGTTTATTTATTTATTTTCAGAAACACCAAACTTTATTAAGAGCAACATACATTGATTACTAAACAAGTAAATCATAACAAATAATATTAAACAAAACTAAAGCACTAAGAGCAAAAAAAGAACAAATGAGGAAAATGACAAAGATCTTTGAGCATGCATGACAAACCCATAATAAGAAAATGCACAGTTATTCAATCCTTAGAATATTCCATTGCTAATGAAATTTGGACCAAAATAAATTTAATCCACTATAATTCCTTAGGTTAGAACCTAAACACTTATTTAAGCAAATAATCAGTACTTTACACTAACCTACATTTGGAATTTTCCAAGCTTTAAAGATAGTAGCAAAGGTAAAGGCCACCATTATTCTAATAGTCCCCCAATGATTATTGAGGACAAGACAATCACACTTTGAGATTCCAAAGAAACAAAACGTACAATCCTTCAAATCAGGAAGGATGATTTCCTATGCCAGAAAAGAAGTGATATGTCTTAGCTCAGAATGGATTAACAACTTGACATGACCATATCATGTGAAAAAGTCAGCTCTTAATGATTTTCTTTGCCAAGACACACTGTATGATAGTTGCTTCTTTCTCCTTAATCTATCTGGAGAATGTTGCCAAGAACTGATCATTTTATATAAAGTAAACAAAGTAATATAAGGTTGGAGTTTAACAACCCTTGAACACCTTCATCCATTCCTTCTCTGTCAGCTCCTCTTAAATCCACTTCAACCAGGCTTTATCCAGCTCCCCAAACCTGTTACTTAAAGAGTTAATTAACCAATTATAGAAATCTGCAAGTCTGATATGACATGAAATGAATGATGAAAAGGTAACAGGGATCTCTATATTTCTGCTTAATCTTTTTATCTAACCTGGGCTACTTCTTGACCATTCTTAACAGGTAAGAGAGATGAAGGTACTGCTACCATAACAATATGCCTTCATGATTTAATTGGTTGAAACTCTTCTCACAAATCTCATTGACAAAGATAATATTACTTTTGATCCAATTCAACCATATCAGAGGTTTGCAATCTATCAACAATTTATTATTAAACCAAATTCTATTCCATTTTTATAACTGAAGATCTGTAATTATGAAAGAGCTCTTGGTGAGCTGGCAAATTACTGATTCACCAGGGTCCCAGATTTTGTTTAAGTCAGCACCTTTCGGATACAAGCAAAAGACATAACAGCTTTCAAATTCTACCCAAAAAACAAATTGATCTTTAAGTATGCTTAACCCTTAATATCTGCCACTCAACTGAAGCTTTGCTGCTTTAACATACTCGACAAGGTTAGGAACACAGAGGACACCCAGCCATTTGGGTAGTATTAACTCTGCCTACTCACTCTAGGAGTCTTGTCATTCCATAAAAATTGGAGGATTAGCTTTTGTAGTTTATTAGTCCACTTGTTTTTTGCAACATGTGGTAAATGTTGGAATAAAAGCAATATTTTATATGACAACTCCATTTTACTGAATTTTATGAATGAATGAAAAGTATAAATGTTTCCAGGAAAGAAAATCTTTTCTCTAACCATGTCATATAATACTCTAAAGTTCAAATCTAAAATAAAATTGAGAGGATACGTCATATGGATGCTTAGATAACAGCACTCCTTTAAAACTGAAGTCCTTCAATCAAAGTATGTGACCCGAAAACATCAATATAGGCTTTATTAATTGGATATAAGACTGTTTTCCCCATATAAATTTGAAGCCCAGACAAAGATGCAAATCTAGCTAACAAAGTCAAGAATTTAAGGACTGCCTTATAAGGGGGTCCTAGAGCCAAATCACACCACCACCCTCAAACCATGATGAGAAAATAGGCAAGCCAAATTTAAGTGGAAATAGCAAACTCATAAGCCTCCTGCTCCAAAAACTAGTTAACATTTGTATAACTAATACAAAAGGTAGCAGGGGAAGAGGGCAACCCTATCTTGTTCCTCTTGATAACCATATACCCTGTTAAAGGAAGCCATTATTTATGGAAATATTTATACTGAAAGGAGTCTATAGTTGCATATTTCATCATTGATCAGCCACAATGTGTTTGTTCAGATGTTTACAATACTGCAGTTTAGAAAAAGCATTCATCTGCTACAGCAGTGTATAAATCAAGTAACATGTTAATATATGGTGATGAAAATAATTTATCCTTTGACAACAATGTTGTTAAAGTCTCTGGTTTCCCAAAGATACTAAAAAATGATGCCTATAGCAGGTATGTCATGCAAACAGCACAATGAAAGAATTCTTCACATAAGTAACAGCAGCAAATAAATGTTGTATGGGACACATGCGCTGTTCCACAGGACTTACTGTATTACTGTGTTGAAAAGTTTCACTTCTCCTTCTGTCAACTGCATCTAGCAATACCAGCAAGAAAATGGACAAGTACATCAGTCAAATTTTCGTTCTTCGGTCTTTTTCAGTAAATGTTGTCAGTAGGCTCAGGGAAATTGAAAAAAAATCAGTCAGTACTTATGTAGGCCAGTTAATGTGATATAAAATACTATAACACAATATTTTACCTTTACTGGTACATAATTAGCTTCCTCTTGCACATGCATACATTAACTGAAGATTGAAAAAGAAAATTAAAAAGATTGCACAGGCCCTCTTAGAAAATGGTAGAAAATGTTTTCGGATTTGTGTTACCCTTTACTTAAAGGTTTATGCTGCAAGACACACCTCCTCATTAATATTAAGTGAATTTTAACTATCTTACTCTAATCATCACTACTTAAGGCAACAACCATTTCAATTGCATCTTTTTATGCACTTAGAGAAGTTTTCAGTTTTATTCAGCTGCATTCTGCCTGCCAGAGAATCTATAAATGACACAAGATGTACTTGCACATGCATGTAAGTAATCATAAAATGCTAAGCAAACCTACTTTTGTTACACCTTGCATTTACACATCTGGATTGGTGCTTATGAGGGTAATTATGTGTTACATTCATTTAGTAACAAACTGATAGAAAAGACATGATGCAATCAATTTTTGAATGGAGGATATGGTTCACTTGTTGGCTGTCCTAATAGCTAAGTTTTAGAAGACAATGAACAGTAAAATACTTTTCTGTTGTGGTCCTACTTCAGAAGAACCACTGTATGTTGGGGTCAAATCTTACATCTGCATCAGGCAAGACCACAATGGTTTCTTGTTCTTGAGTATAAGATGTTGGTTGCATCATTAGTCATTGTGGGATGTTTGTGTATAAACAATGTATGCTGATTCTACTCACCTTGCGCCTTTCGGGAAGTTCACCTGTCTTTCCTTGTCTCCTCTCCTTATAGTGCACTGCATTTTGGATAAATGTCATTACAGAATAGCTGTCATTTATGTCACTAGTTACCAACAACCATAGTTAACATAGCGCACACTGTAGAAGGCACCACATCATTAGCGGCAATCTAAGTTAACACTGAATATTTTACGTGGCATCATAACATAACACTGAATATTTTACGTGGCATCATGACACTTTGTTTGAGATTTTGATCTTCTGAAGCACAATACTTGAATAAGAGCCTCATAACTTAAAAACATACATTTTCACCAGACTTGATATTTTCTGCACTGTGGATCTTCTTGCATCACTCCAACTGGTTACTATTTCCAAATTTGTTATACAGCAAGATGCCACATCTGGCAGTTAGCATAGAGGATGAGCTGTCTACAAGCTACTTCCTATAGTACAGGTTTGATACTCACAATTTCATTTACCTACTGTGTGACATCAAACACGTCACTTAACCAGATAGTGGTTTGGAGCAAATGGGAATTTGGGGACTGCATGCCTGGTAACTACCTATGAACCGTCTATTCCATTCTATGTCACAAGGTTCTTCATTTTCTGGAATTAATAGCAATGACAGTAATCACTGCTTCTCTCTGTCTCTCTCCCTCTCTCTGTATTTTGTGGTCCTTTTGTCAGTGACTGTCTATCATCTTGACTCTTTTGGAGCCTAGGGTTACTACCTTTTTCGGTAACAATTGTGGAATATTTCTTAGAAAAACATGAGATTTTGTAAGACAGACCATATGTTTAATTAGTACAAAAGGCATTTGCATTTCATTGTCAAAATAAAAATAGGCTGTTGTAGAATTTTAATTAATTTGATTGGTATATACCACATTACAATATTTCATACGTAGATTGTTTTCTTTAGTACTTAGGTTGTAGGAAGGTTAGACTTGTTTTCACCTGAAATATCAGAACATCTGGCAACTTTTTTGTTTCTTCTCAACAGTATAATTGCCTAAAGCAAAACTGTCCTGGAAAGAGGTGGTGATGACCATATTCTTTCATTAATGTTTTCAAATACCTATACACAAGGCATTTTAAAATAAAAGATAAAACTGAATAATAATGATAGTGTTCTAGTAAATGTCTGTTCTGTAGTACCTAGCATAAGGTTTAAGCCCTATGCCAGTCAAAAATGCAAGTGCCTTTGCTTCTACAGAATAAAGAAAACAAAACTATTTGTTACCCAGCTAAGCCTGCTAGCAACACACAGTCCCTTTTTAGGAGTGACCTGGAAGTAACTTCTAGTTAAATGTCTTCTTCAGAGTCAAACAGTAGACGAATGGAGACTGTGGGATTTGAATCCAGGACTGCTGAGAAGTGCAGGTGTAGCAACCCCTGGTCTTGAACCTATATGTCAAGCTGCAAAACTAAGGAGAACATCTTACACCAGTTTTATACACCCATGTTTAGGCTTTTGATTTGCAATATTGATTTCAGACTAAATATATAACTGACGAATGACTTTCTGGTGATGTATATGAAAGTATAACTTTTGTCAATGAATAAAAACTTTATTGGTCCTAATGATAGTGATGAAACTGTCCAGGGTATTCCCTCTTTTTTACTATTTTTATTTCCATATGTGCACCACTTAATCTGTCTTACACTTACAAATCCATATTAACAATATGGTACTGTGTCTCTGCTTATAATGGCTTTGATTTCATCTCATGCAGACTTGCCCTCACATTTCTTTAATTCTTTTTGGATGAGTTTCCCTGTGATTCAGCTGGATCACAAGCTGCATTTGACACCCACAAAAGCCTGTTTATTTCAAGAAAAAACATCATTAGTAACTACTAAACTCACAAAAAAAAAAAACATTCATTCTTGAATTAAAGACCATTTTCACACACTACGACTGCATTCTTATTCACACCACTGTAAAATGAACTTTGACTGTGGAGTGCTGTTCTTGACTGCTTATTTATTTTTTTGCTCTTTTCCCCCCACTTTCTATCAGTCATCACCCCATCCAAGCCAATCAACCCATTACATTTCCAGCACTGGAAAGGTCAGTTGGTAGGAGTCATCATTTAGACAGCTATCAGGGGTAGTTTGAGATTATTCTGTTTTATGGCCCTAACCCCTGCATGTAGTCAGTGAAGCACAGATGAGGGACGTACATTTAGTTGACCTCAGAGAACATCTCTCACTTCTACAAGGGGATTTCCATCTAAGTAGTTTTACCCTCACCCAAAGCATGGGTGATGTTTTTCCTGGTCACCACCAAGGAAATCATACCATTTGTGTACCCCATGAGAGTGTGCAAACCCCCCTTTCCAGAAAGGTGATCAGTACACACACGATTATTCTCCACATCCCTTTCTCACTTCTCTGCTGTTGGGGGTGCTAGCTGAACCTCAGTCACCTGAGTCAGAATCAGGGCTCTGTCCCTTTGTACTATGAAGAGAGGCTGCTCTTCGCTACTTATTTTTGCAGTCTAGACATGCATAGCAACACATTACGTCATGGTAGATGGTGCTGTGCCTAGACTACTGTTTACTGGCAGGGTCTTCCTAGCACTGTCTTACACCTGCAATGCAGCCAGCTCCAGATGTAGTTTAGCATTGCATATATATGCAGCATGACACCTGACTAGCTCTTAGTGCTGCAGAAACAGTGAATTCATAAGGAAGTCATTTTTCCATTTTGTAAAGTACTTTGTGACAAAGTGCTATAGCAAAAGTTAAGCAGGGTTGATTTGATTTCCATCCCAAATGAGCTCCTTGCAGAAGGCTTCCGTCAGTGTGTCAGTGCTACAGAAAGGCATGTCATGCCATGAAACTCTCAGCTGCACTTCTTCTCAGGTGAAACAATTTCCATTTTCTTGCTTTTCTCAGGAAGTTCAAGCTCTCTTTAAAATGGAAGCTTACTTTTGGAATGATTTAGGTTCATAGGTATGTACTAGACTAATGTCCCTGGAGCCTTTACAAGCCTATCCCATACAAATTCCCTGGCATTGTGCTGCCAGATGTTAGTTCCCAGTGCCTCTATCAAGTAGAGCCACTGGAGTGATCCCCGGGATGAACTTTTTATTACCCATCCAATCATCAAGATTTCTCTTGAAGAGGGACAGCACACCAAGGTGCTCTGTTTGAAATGTACGGGATGTCTATTCCAGAGCATGGGCAGTCTGGGTGAGAAACCTGTCTGTCCCTCCAGCATGTTCTGTTGATTGTGGTAATGAGGTTGAGTTCTCTGGAGTGTGTGGTGCGGCGTGATTGGGATTTCTTTAGATGTAGCATTTCAGACATAGCTTTGTAAGTCGAGCAAAGATTGCCTCTAAGTAGGTGATATGAGACAGAGAATAGCTGGTGTCTTTTGAGTCTGTCTGTGTAGGACATGTGTTTAATGCCTAGGATCTTCTTCATGAGGTACTTCTGTGGCCTCTCCAGCTGTTGCAGGTGTCTAGTGAGGTACATGCCAAATGTGGCATTATACTCAATGATTGGTCTAATGATGGAAGAGTAGAGACAGATGGTGACCTCTTTCTTCCTGGATGCAAAACCCTTGGTAATGAGATGTGCCACATAGAAGGACTTTCTGACCACAGTGGCAATGTGGTGGTCAAAGGTGAGGTTGTTGTCAACCTGCATTCCCAGATCTCTTATAATGCCTTCAGTGTTCAGTGGGCTCTCATTGATGTGGTAATTAATGGGAACTTAGTTTTTTTTAACAAAGGGGATGACAACACATTTTCTCGCATTAAGCTTAAGGCCATGGTATCGACACCAGTCATTGGTCTCAATGAGGCCTTTCTGTAGGATGTCTGCATCACTTGGGGAGTTAATAATGGCTCCCACCTTGCAGTCATCTGTGAACTTGGTCAGCCAGAGTCCCTTTGTGTTGGCCTGGACTTCTGAGAAGTAGATACCGAACAGGAGAGGACCCAGGACCGATCCCTGTGGGACTCCACTCATGACTGGTCAGCAGTCTGACTTGGAGTTTACTACTTTCACACTGTGTGTTCTATCTGTGAGCCAATTTGCAGCCCACCTAGTGATATAGGGATTGATGCCTAGTTTGGTGAGTTTATCAATAATTCCCGAGTGAAGAATGGTATCAAAGGCCTTGGCCAGATCGAGGTAGGCTGTATGCACTGCCTTACCTTCATCCACATCCCTGGTGACTGACTCAAAGAATTCACCAGGTTGAGCAGGCATGATCTCCCTTTCACAAAGCCAAATTGTGTGGGGTCTAGAGTTTGGAGATTTCCTATATCTTTGTTAATCAGGTCCACGATGATGCGTTCCATAGCTTTACATATCAGACTTGTCAGGCTAATGCAGCAATAATTCCAAGGGTCTGTAGTTGCTCCCCCTTTATGGAGAGGGATGACTGTAGCAGTGCACCATTCAATAGGGACAAAGCTTGAGGTGAGGCTGTGACTGAACAGGGCACACAGATGTGGTGCCAGTTCGCTTTGTAGTTCATGTAGAACACAGCCAGGGATATTATGGGGTCTCATGGAAGCTGTATTCTTGGCCTTGGATAATGCATCTTTAACCTGTGCTGCAGTAATGCTGGGTGCCTGGCATTCTTCCAGTATTGTGATTGGTCATTTAGGGAAGGAGAGAGGGGTAAAGTTGGCACTAAATCTGTCAGCCAGTATGTTGGCAATATCTGTTGGCTCAGTATAGGAGGTACCATTGTGCACTAACTCAGAGCAAATCTGGGTACTGCCGTGGAGGTTCTTGATATAACTATTGAAGGCTTTGTGATTGTTTTTAGTGTCTGCAGCAATTCTGCCTTCATAGCTGGCTTTAGAGGATTTGATGAGGGATCTCAACTTTTTGTTGAGGCTAATAAGGGAGTTTTTCCAGTCCTGGGATTTCACCTTTTCTGCAACAATTTCTTGCTATTGTTGTAGAGTTTATTAATGGCAGGGGACCACCAGATTGGCTTCCTTTTTTTGGAGAAAGTGTCTTGGTTCTGTTGGGAACGGCTAGTTCCATGCATTTATGTACATGCTCGTACAGTGCATTGATGTATGATTCAGCTGTCATGCAGCTATTTTAAGTTGGCATGGGTGCCGTGAAGTTAACCACCTCTGTTTTTAGGAGCCCAAAGTCAGCTTTGGAGAAGTTTTTCAAGGTGATTACCTTTACAAGGGGTGTGGATGAGATGTGGAGTTCCATGGTGATTAGTTTATGGTCAGATCTGACCAGGGAGGGAGTGACTACAGGTGTAGAGCAACAGTCATACATGTTAGTAATAACCAGGTCAAGGATGTTGCTTCCTCTAGTGAGAGTCAGAATGAGCTGGTCCACGGCATTGGAACTGATGAATTCCAGGAAGCGTTGTTAAACTAGCTGCAACATGCATACTTTTTCAAGGGTTTTTTTTATGGATTTTTGCAAGCAAATCAGGTTATCAAGTTCACTTAATCTAATCATTACATGAGTGGCTAATATAATCATACATAGCCAATACATGACTACAAAACTCAACCACAGCTGCACTGACAGAAGCCCATTTTGAGACTTCTGCTATGGAGTATTTCTCTCACCCATAGCTCTCAACGTCTTAGTGCAAGTAATCTGGACAAACCTTGATGTAATGGAGGAACAAAGGCCCACAAACAGGAACAAATTTTAAATATTGTTCTTATAAACTTAAAAAGTTGCTAGAACAAAAAGATATGTCTTAGTGTGCTTTTTTTCTGAAGGATATGAAATCTGAAACTCAAATGTATGTCATTTTTTAGTGACTTCAATCCTCAGATCATTCCAGTGATTTGCCAGAATACCACAAATTTTATTAGGAACAGATCAAAAAAATGAGGAGAAAATCTGGACATTCTGCAAAAAATTTGTCTAGTTGAGAGGTATGGTCTCATCTACAATAAACTGCAATGTTTCTACTTTTATTTTAGACCAATTGTACAACTCGTGGAAAGATGTCCGGCCAGCACCCACTGGAAATGCAGTCTCTTGCCTGAAAACATTTTTGGATGGGTCTTAAAAGTTTCTAGGATAATTCGTGAGGTGGTACCTTACTGATTTCACTTACAGTTCAGTCTTTCTCCCCAGTCCCCGATGAACTTAAGGTTCTCAAATGTGTATGTGAATTATGTACACAGCAATACACATGGCATCTTTGCATTATTGTCTATACATGCATGCCTGCACATACTACTGATGGTGAGCTTACCATGTAGTGCTTCTGCATAACACAGTAAAACAAAGTTTGCAGTGCCAAAAACATTGCATTGTGTAGAATTACTTTATCATTTTAGTAGCCTGCTGGTGTAGTGTAAGTCAGAAGTGAAGCATTAACCAATTTCCCTGATCATAGTTTCCCAGCATCAGGAGCAGAGGTTATTTAGTTTCCTGTATTTCTAGAAATTTTCATATTAACCCTATAAATACCCAGATCATCTGAAACATATACTGGGGGGTGTACATGGAAAAAACAGTGAGACAGCAATCAGTAGTTAAGCAGTGACTCTGAAAAGCTTACGGTTTTGCGGCTCCTTTTTTTTTCTGTAAGTTAATAGCAAATGCCCAGCTTCTTTAAGGACCTACATAGCTGCAGAAGTCCTTATATGAAAGACAAAGAGTACATTACAACATCGGTGAGGAACAATCATAGTGTGCACAGAGGCAGTGCCATAGATTTAGCTGGCTGCTATGGTACCCAGTGCAGCAGTCTATTTAAATATGTGGCCTGTTTTGAGGAGCATCTCATGACAATCAGAACAATTTCAGCAGTTATTATAATCCAAAACAGATATTAAGAAATTTAGGGAATTCATTACATTTTAGAGGTTACTATACCTAGATGTGATGAAAATAGCATTAAACAAAGCAGCCCCATGAAAAATTTACAGTAAAATGCTCTACTTATTCATACCTAAAGTAGATGCCTGCCCACCTCCAGCCAAATATATTTTTTTTACAGCTGAAGCTCACACGCACCTCCTGGCTAGGTGGATCTGTCCAAGATTCCCCATTTCTTTTACACAGACTGCTGCATTGAGCAACAGTACCTCTGGGTAGGACTCATATATGGTAATCAATCTATTATCCAACAGATTGTTTTTCACATCTCCCACTACTTTGTTTTGAAATCTTGACCCTTGTAGTTTAGATACTTTTAACTCCAGGACACTTCTATTGCCACCTACTTTTTCTTACAAACCACATGTCACAAAAAAACATTGCCCACCAATGGCCATTTCTCTTGGGTACCACACATGCTATCAGGCTCCTAGTGGGACCTTTAAAAATGTTTGCACTCTGCCACTCTGCATGTCCTGGTGTGATGTCAAAATTATTCATCTTTGTCAGCGAGCAGTGAAGCCCACACCATAGCCCAGGCTCCCTGCCTTTGTGTCTGGCAGTGTGTGTGTGTGTGTGTGTGTGTGTGTGTGTGTGTGTGTGTGTGTGTGTGTGTGTGTGTGTGTGTGTGTATATGTGTGTGTGTGTGTAGTTGTGTGTAGGTACAGCATGTGTGGTCATTGATTCAGTTGATCAAAACAGGGATCGCCTTCTTTTTTGTCAAATTCTTTTTGATCATGTTGTATGATGACACTTGTACTGTGTTTTAGTCCAAAACTGTCAAATAGTGGGGTAAGGGGTCACTGTGGTGGTAAAGAGGGTAATGCATTGACTACCACCCACCTAACCTGGGTTCATTTGGTGTCTTGGGTGACTGACTGGTGGTGGGGGGCGTTACTTTTCCCGGTGAGGTGGTAGTTCTGTGGGCATCTCCTCTCCTACAACAATCCCTGGTGGAGGCTGTGGACATTGCTACTGGGAGACATGGTCTAAAAGGGGGATAAGGTGGGGGCATGGCTGAGCCACTATAAAGGAGGGGTGAAACACCACATGACCCTACCACATGCAAACCCCTCAGATGCAGTTACAAGAATGATGTAGTCAGGAAGTAATGGGGTAGGTCATAAAAAAAGGAAAAAATGGTGGATGTTGATGGTCAGACTTCCAGAATGCCTTTAAGATCCACATGGGCCCCAGCCCTATTGGAACACATCCCTGGGATTGGGAGGTGGCTGGTAGACCCAGAGAGGGATATAGGGGACTGGGTAGGAAGCTGTATGATGCTGCTGAAGGGACAACCCCTCCCAAAAAAAAATAGTGGCGGTAAGGAAATTTGTCCCTTTCCACACTACTGTGTGGTCTTGAAGTTGGCAAATGTAAGTAGCAGGTAGTGTAGGGGTGCAGGTGGACTTACCAGCCATGCAAAAATGTTGTTTTTCTCATTTTTCTTTGTTTTTGACAAATGTTTGGTCAATGTATTTTTAAAATGTTTTGCCATTCACTGTTCTGTATTTGTGATGGAAAATACTGTGTGTGTGTGTGTGTGTGTGTGTGTGTGTGTGTGTGTGTGTGTGTGTGTGTGTGTGTGTGTGTGTGTATGTGTGTGTGTGTGTGTGTGTGTGTGTGTGTGTGTGTGTGTGTGTGTGTGCCTCTGCGTATGCGTGGCAGGCGTACATCACTCTGTTGAATATCCAATTTTCAACAGAATGTTTGGCTGTGGAAATAGACTGTTATGTCAAAAGGAGGAAGACTGAATGTCTGCAGTTATGTTAAGATGGATTTTGTTTTAAACTTTTGGATATACTAATAGCTTTATCTATCTATCTATCTATCTATCGATCTATATATATATATATATATATATATATATATATATAGATATAGATAGATATGAGTGTGAGTGTGTGTGTGTGTGTGTGTGTGTGTGTGTGTGTATGTGTTAGAAAAATATGTATTAATGTATATGTTTAGTGCTTATTAGAAGCTAAAAGGGTTAACACGTTTCATTCTATTTTATGTACAGCTTAATTCTGTATGAAATTACAAGATGCTTTTCAAACTGCAGTATGCTTTCTGAAATTGCAAGATGCTCTCTGACCTAGTATTTGCTAGCACAGCAAAATTCATGTTTATACCTTTTGGAAATTTACTGAGAAGCAGGTGATTATCTGCTAGGTCAGGAAAAGAATGAATAGAACAATACTGTTTTCTATAATGTTACTGAACTTGAACAATCAGCTCTGTTCGTGTTATGAGAACATGCACAGCTGCAGAAAAGACAGATACAGATGAAAAAAGACTGCTTGAAGAAATTAACTATAATCTGTACTTGCTTTGTGCTCGAATTAGCCATAGTACCTTGAATGGCAACATTGCATAGTGAGAAGTTGTATCTGACCGGTGGTCATCAAGGCCACGTTGTTTTTCTTAGGAAGTTTTTTTGTAAACTTGATGTGCCAGCAGAAAATCATGGACAAACAGCTGCTATGAAATAATATTGAAAGAACTTGTGATTTATTATGTCAGCTTAGTAGGCAATGTCTTGTAAGGAATGTATAAGAATAGCTTCACTTCCTGATTCTAGTTAGACAAACTCTGTATTAGCACGTTTTTGTCTCCTTGCTGCAAGATTAAAGTGCCTTAACCTGAACCTGCCGTGTGTTGATCTTTTTGAAGTTGTTTTTCCTTTGACAGATTGGTCCTTCGGACCGGAAACTCTCACTTCGCCTCAGGTCAGATGGGCCAGGTGGCATGAAACCATACGGGGAAGAGACCACATCAGTTTTTCTGCTCTGAAAGACCTCCAACTGAATTGTTGTTCAAAAGAGGCCAGCCACTTTTCTGATCTGCGACTGGAGGATGAGTTAACGGTTTTCCATCGAACCTGGTGATCAAGCACGGAGGCTCAGGTAAGGTGAGATTTACCTTTTTTCTGTTTTAGATCAGGGACTTGATTTGAATCATCTGTCAGGAGATTTGTTTTATACAAGTCAGGGACAGAAAGATTGCAGTCTTGTCATAGATCAGGGAAACAGAATAAGTAAAACAGTTATTCTAGATAAACTGTGAAAAAGAAAAATCATAGTATCACGTGAAAATAAGAAGGGTTACGTAACATTTTTATCAGTCAGAACAATATGGGTAATAAGTGCACAAAAAGTTCCCAAGATCCACCATTAACTGAAGATGCAAAATAAATGCTATTACAGCGTGCCGACAATGTTAGGTACTATACAAAATGGGTTAATAAATATGAATTTGATGGCAAATTAGAAAAATCCTCACTTATTAAACTTGTCAAACAGCTTAAAACTGACGCAAAAGGTCAGGTAAAAAAGCAACGTCAATTAGGCATTCCTCAGGCACACAGGTGGATTGAGGAAGCAAACCGTAGGGAACAAAAAAGTAATAATTCAAAAGCTATGTTTTTAGATAAAGAAGACAATAATTTGGTAATAGCATCAGTCCCTCTGCCCCCTCCACTTCCTGCACCAGAATATGAAGCGAGTGGACAAGCTGGTCCACCTCTGCTATACCCGGCTGTCTCTGCGAAGCCAAGACCGTATTTCAAAGATCCCATCGAGACTAGGTCTCGAACATGTAACTTAAGTGGGGATACTGAGTTATATCAAATAAACAAAAATTCACGAGCTATGAGTGAAGAAGAGATATGTCCACTCATAGAACTACCAAATCCTCAGGCAGGGCAGGACCCGACTCTCCTAGTATATAGACCGTGGACACCGGAAGACATCCGGAAAGCCACAGAGGGAATTCCCCATCCAAAAGTTAATTTTAGAAAATTCTTAGAAGACTTACAGGGCATGAGGTTAAGTTACCATTTAAATGGAGAAGAAGTAGAAAAAGTAGTTAGACAAATCGTAGGTCCAGATTGGCACATGATCAGTGGCAACTGGAATCCCCGTGACGCAGAACACAAGCCACTCCCACATAGTAACGCAGAACTGGATAACAGAGTGAAAGGTCTAACAGACCGAATCTCTGAGAAGTGGAAGTCTAGGGAAGACTGGACATGCATTAATCACTGCATCCAACAGGAAGGTGAAACTGTTGACAGATATTATGCTAGATTATTAGAGTGTTTTAATAACCATTGTGGAATGCAGGTACCTGAAGACCAAACACATGATTCCCCGTATGAGCAGCAGCTAAAGAATGCATTTTTGAAAGGCAGTATTTTGCCTATAAGCAGCTTTATTACAAAGCACATGGTAGACCATCGTACAAGTAGATTACAGTCACTACTTGAATATGCTAGACATGCCGAAAGGCATTTTAACAGTAAAAAGAAAAAGAAAGCCCAAGAATTGTCTGTAGAAGATGGAGCAGAAGTTTATGTAGTACAGTCCGAAAAAAAGGGCAAGATAAATGCCCAGGGAAACAAACAATCTGATAAACGATCAGAGGAGTTTGAAGAGAGAAAGAAAAGGGGTGAATGTTTTAAGTGCGGAAAAAAGGGACATTTAGCAAGGGATTGCAAGCAAAACAAGAAGGTAGCCCTGGAAGATAAGGAGGGTGAAGACTGACTATATGATAGTCAAGAATCACTAGAAGGGAATAACCGAGAAAAGACAAATGCAAATGTGATAGAGGGAGTAGATGATGTGATAGAAGAAATAGAGCACGTGCAAGAAATCGCAGATGGTAAGAAAGTGAAATTTTAGACTTAGCATTATTGAGCCTAGAGCGCTATTTAGCAGACACGAAACCGGAAGTTACACCTCTGGTAGAGGGGAGGGAAGTTAAATTCCTGTGTGACTCAGGGGCTTCACGGACCCTGATACATCCTTGCAAACTACCAGAAAATTCAGAATCATTTGATTACATATTAGTGAAAGCAGCTAATGGACAGCTGTATCAGGAGCCACTCTCCCATAACATAGCAATAACTGACCCTGTTTCAGGGATGACCCAGAAAAGCAAAATTGTTATTTCTGCAAAATGCCCAGTAAACCTTTTGGGCAGAGATCTTATGCAGATATTTGGCATAGCAGTAGTTCCGACTATGCAGGGTATGGAAGCACAGCGACAAATGGATACTTTTGTGGTGCGACCGGAGGGCAAAACATTTTATTGGTACAGCCAGGACCTGGTCACGACTGGTCCAGGGGCAGTAACCGGAGAACTGATGAACGTAGCCATCAGTAAGTCCCCCTCCCTTGACACTGATAAAAAGCATTTGTTGCACGGTACTCTGTATTATTGTAGCACACCAGGACCTGATAAGGAATATGAGCAAGAACTGTTCAAAAACCATGCAAACAGATTAGTATTACGTAATCTGTACTGGGACACAGAAGGGAACAGTGTAGTTAGCTGTTCATTGCCCCAGGAATTCTTTGCACTCTATAAATCTAATCAATTACCACATGTTAGTTTAACTAAGGACAAAAATGTGAAATGGGCAGACCTGGGAGAAAAAGTCACAAAGTGGGAAAAACAGAGCTAGAATTTTCAGAACAGGGAGTACAGAAGCAGAAGTTAAATTGGATAACACAGACACACCAGTTGTACACTTGCAGTCTAGCGAGGACAGCTGATAAGCACTTTTACTAGAAGAGGAAGAAAATGATTTACGGAGCATACCAGAAACTCTCTGGTCAACAGGAAAGTCAGACGTAGGACTAACTCGTACAGCAGGACCAGTTACTATCACACCAAAATCAGCTTTTAGACCACAAAAGAGACAGTATCCCTTAAGAAAAGATGCAGAAGTAGGAATCAAATCTATAATAACAGCTTTACTTAAGGAAGGAGTACTGGTAGAATCTCCCGATTCACCATGTAACACAACCTTATTTCCTGACAGGAAATCAAACGGAGAATGGCGCATGGTCCAAGATTTACAAGCTGTAAATGACGCAGTAATACCTAGAGCACCTACGGTGCCAGATCCACACACCCTATTGAATGATTTGAAGCCTCAACAGAAGTATTTTTCTGTGGTAGATATTAGCAATGTGTTCTTTTCGATACCGATACACCCTGACAGCCAACATTGGTTTGCATTCACATTTCAGGGGAAAAGGTATACATACACGCGACTACCACAGGGGTATTGTGAAAGCCCAAAAATATTCGCACAAGAAATGGCAAGCAACTTGGCTGGATTTAGCCCACCAAGAGGCAGTCAGATTTTACTTTATGTAGACGACATCCTGCTGGCAGCCCCCACCCAGCAAGAATGCAGAGAAGACACCATAGCATTACTACAATTTCTAGCCACTCAAGGACATAAAGTAAACAAAAACAAGTTGCAGCTTTGGAGAAAGCAGGTTAAATACCTGGGATATGTAATATCCAAGGAAGGCAGAACATTAGATGAAGATAGGAAAATAGCAATTTTACAAGCACCCAAACCGACTACCAAGAAGGAAATGATGTTCTTCCTGGGTACGACTAATTTCTGTCGGAGTTGGATTCCAAACTATGCCTTGGAATCTGCTCCACTAACCAACTTAATATACAAAAAGCCTATGGCAGCACAAGATTTATTACAATGGACACCAGAAGCAGAATCAGCTGCTTTCTGCAAACTGAAACAATTGATAGCATCCTCATTAGTTTTAGGATTACCAAACTATCATAAACGTTTTTTCCAAACTGTAGATTGTAAGCAAGGTTATATGACATCAGTGTTAACACAGCAACATGGGGACAAGCAACGTCCCATAGCTTACTATTCATCACAGCTGGACCCAGTGGCACAATCCCTGCCCCACTGTGTGCAAGCAGTAGTCGCAGCTGCAATGGCAGCACAGGCTTTGGCCTCAGTAGTGTTGTTCCACCCTCTCACATTGAGAGTGCCTCATGCAGTCGTGATTATTTTACTGCAAGAAAAAGTAGCATATCTTTCTTCTGATAGACATCTTTCCTGTATGACTATACTCTTGAGCCAACCTCATATGACAATTGAACGATGTACAACTTTAAATCCATCTACCTTGCTCCCCACCTCTGCGGATGGCACACCACACAGCTGCCTGCAGGAGATTGAGCAAAAGACACTGCCTAGAAAAGATCTAACGGATGTTCCCTTGGATGATGCCGAGGTGACATATTATGTGGACGGCTCATGCAGAAGGGGTCCTACAGGACAGTACCTAGTGGGGTATGCAGTAGTTTCTGATACTGAGATTTTAGAAGCAAAGTCTTTACCACACAACTTATCTGCACAAGCAGCAGAACTGATTGCCTTGACAAGGGCATGTACCTTGGCAAAGGGTAAATGTGTAAACATTTTTACTGACAGCCAGTACGCTTTTTCTACTGTACATGTTTTTGCGCAACAGTGGAAGAATAGAGGAATGATAACATCTACTGGTAAACCGATTAATCATGCACAGTTTATTTTAGATTTGTTAGAATCTATTCAGTTACCTCAGAAAGTAGCTATTTGTAAATGTGTAGCTCATACCAAGCAACAGGATAGAATTTCAAAAGGTAATGCGAGAGCTGATACAGCTGCAAAGCAGGCAGCTTCAGCTTCAAAAGTATTTCTTTTGAGTGAGGAATTACAACCCTCTGAGATTTTAGATTTAGAAATGTTGAAAACAATGCAGACACTTACTACGAAAATAGAAAAACAGAAATTGATAAAACGAGGAGCAGTTCTTGAGAAAGGGCTGTACATCTCCAAAGAAGGAAAACCGATTTTGCCGTCTAATTTGTTTAGATATGCAGCTATGTTGAGCCATGGGCAGTGCCATATCTCAACAGGGGGGATGGTACAGTTAGTGAACCGAGTGTTCACAGCATATGGATTTACAAACTACACAAAATTTTTTTTGTGCAGCATGTCATGTTTGTAACAAGCATCATGCACAAGGGGCATAGAAGCCTAAGCAAGGGAGTTTCCCAACACCACCGTACCCATTCCATACTATCTGTATGGATTTCATAGAACTGAACAAATGCAAAATTAAGAAGTATTGTCCTGTCATTATAGATATGTTTTCCAAATGGGTGGAAGCTTTTCCGACCAAAAATCCAGATGCAGCTACTGTTGCAAAAGTCCTTGTTAATGAAATTATTCCTAGATTTGGCATACCGGAAAAGATCTACAGTGACAATGGCACACACTTTGTAAATCAAACTATACAACAGTTGAGCCGATATTTCAGAATTTCCTTAAAGAACCATTGTGCATACCACCCACAATCCGCAAGACTAATAGAGAGGCATAATGGGGTTTTGAAAAACAAACTTAGGAAATTAATTAGTGAGACACAAAAGAACTGGATGCACTGCCTGCCTCTGGCATTGTTGAGTATGAGAACTGTTCCGAATGCAAAGGGGTTAACTCCTTTTGAAAAATTATTTGGGAGGGCATACTATATACCTCAATGGAAACCTCTCATGCCTCCAGACCAGGAGGCCGACAGTTCACTTACAGAATATATGAGATGACTTTTAAGTAATAAACAACTTTTGCAGTTAAATTCTGTTTCAGATAAAGAACAAACCAGACCATCGGAAGCAGCAGTAGTCCCAGGCACGTGGGTCTGGGTGAAAGTCATCAAGAGGAAGAATTGGACCTCACCGAAGTGGGAAGGGCCATATGAAGTGCTACTGTCAACACCCACTGCAGTCAAGATTGCAGAACGAGCATCCTGGATTCATCTGACACACTGTAAATTGGTTAAAAACTTTGAACTGGACAAAAAACTTTTTACTGTTACACAAGAACAAAATGACCAGATATGGAGCAAATAGAAATACAGAACAACCTCAGAAGTATTGCATGATCATTCTGTTAACCATACTGATAACATTAATCTTTTTGCTGTGGCCTTTCCTTTTTCCAGCCACACGAGCTGAACTGAATAAATGAGATGCATTACTCATAGACTGGCATCCAAACTTTAACACTTACCAAGCAATTAAATATGTGTATGCTGAAACTTTTAATGCTTCGAATTGCTGGATTTGCACAGCTATACCAACAGCATACGGGGGATTGTTAATGACTGCTGTCCCCCTTGGGGTCAATGAGACCTGGGAAAATTTGATTTTTGATACTACAACTGTGAAATCACAAGACAAAGTAGCATTGTACCTGCCTGTTACACAAAAGGGAATTGTATGCTTTTACAAAAATGATACTGTTCAGGTAGGTTGGAGCAATTGTAATGTGACTGTTCCTTACAAATGTTATATCAAAGCTAATAATGCAGGTTATATTTGTGATACAAACTATGACTCATATTTTGAATTAATGCACAAAATGGTTGATGAAGTACAACGTAATCCTGTTCTTTTTAAACAATTATCTATCATTGATAAGAAAATGTTTCATGCAGGGCAAGTATATATTAATACTAAAGTAGAGAATTGCTATTTTGTGTGTGGAAAAAGGCATACAAATGGTTACCTGAGAATTGGTCTGGCAGTTGTTTTTTGGGTTACCTGGTTCTGGCCATATGACACACTACAGTTTTGCCTCAGGGAAGAATTCAAAATGTCAGAGAGGTCACCAAGAAACCTGGAAATCCAATCAAGAGACCTGAGAATCCAATGGGATGAATCGAAGCAGGCTGGAGAACCCATAACTCCATAAAAAACAAAGATAAACTGACACACATGGATTTGAGTGACACTATTATATCGTGGGCAGGTATAGCCCTACATATGGTGCAGTGAAATCGATTTGGGAGCTGAGAAATCTGTCCTAACTTCTCGAAGTAATGAGCAATGCAACTTTTTCTGCTCTCGAATTAGTAACTGATGAACTGAATGCTATGAGAACTGTGGTGCTTCAAAACCGCATGGCTCTCGACTTCACCCTAGCGGCGAAAGGTGGCACGTGCGCTTTAATAAAAGAGGAGTGCTGTTCGTATATTCTTGACAACCAGCATGAGATAAACGACCATCTTGAGGTGATTCAGCAAGTGTCAGCCATGACCAAACCAGGCCCAAACCCACTGACGGATTTTTTCCAGAATTTGCTTGGGGGGTGGGGTAGCATCCTAATGAACATCCTGATTGCCATTTGTGTGGGATTACTCCTATTAGGAGTGTGTGTTTGTTGTGGTATTCCCTGCATGAAAAGATTAATCAAAGATTTTATAGACATGTCAGTTTCTGAGACTTTGTATCAAAGTACTGAAATTAAAGAAATGTTGAAAAATGAAACACTTTCATAAGTTTAAACTGAATGACTCTCTTAACTGCAAATTCTGAACAGAAAGAGGTTAGGAGAAGAAGCAAACTGTTTACTCTTTTGAAAATAGAATAAAAAGTATTAACAAGGGGGAAATGTTAGAAAAATATGTATTAATGTATATGTTTAGTGCTTATTAGAAGCTAAAAGGGTTAACACATTTCATTCTATTTTATGTACAGCTTAATTCTGTATGAAATTACAAGATGCTTTTCAAACTGCAGTATGCATTCTGAAATTGCAAGATGCTCTCTGACCTAGTATTTGCTAGCACAGCAAAATTCATGTTTATGCCTTTTGGAAATTTACTGAGAAGCAGGTGATTATCTGCTAGGTTAGGAAAATAATGAATAGAACAATACTGTTTTCTATAATGTTACTGAACTTGAACAATCAGCTCTGTTCGTGTTATGAGAACATGCGCAGCTGCAGAAAAGACAGATACAGATGAAAAAAGACTGCTTGAAGAAATGAACTATAATCTGTACTTGCTTTGTGCTCGAATTAGCCATAGTACCTTGAATGGCAACATTGCATAGTGAGAAGTTGTATCTGACTGGTGGTCATCAAGGCCACGTTGTTTTTCTTAGGAAGTTTTTTTTGTAAACTTGATGTGCCAGCAGAAAATCATGGACAAACAGCTGCTATGAAATAATATTGAAAGAACTTGTGATTTATTACATCAGCTTAGTAGGCAATGTCTTGTAAGAAATGTATAAGAATAGCTTCACTTCCTGATTCTAGTTAGACAAACTCTGTATTAGCATGTTTTTGTCTCCTTGCCACAAGATTAAAGTACCTTAACCTGAACCTGCCGTGTGTTGATGTTTTTGAAGTTGTTTTTCCTTTGACAGATTGGTCCTTCGGACCGGAAACTCTCACTTCGCCTCAGGTCAGATGGGCCAGGTGGCATGAAACCGTACGGGGAAGAGACCACATCGGTTCTTCTGCTCTGAAAGACCTCCGACTGAATTGTCATTCAAAAGAGGCCAGACACTTTTCTGATCTGCGACTGGAGGACGAGTTAATGGTTTTCCATCGAACCTGGTGATCAAGCACGGAGGCTCAGGTAAGGTGAGATTTACCTTTTTTCTGTTTTAGATCAGGGACTTGATTTGAATCATCTGTCAGGAGATTTGTTTAATACAAGTCAGGGACAGAAAGATTGCAGTCTTGTCATAGATCAGGGAAACAGAATAGGTAAGACAGTTATTCTAGATAAACTGTGAAAAAGAAAAATTGTGGTACCACGTGAAAATAAGAAGGGTTACGTAACATTTTTAACAGTCAGAACAATATGGGTAATAAGTGCACAAAAAGTTCCCATGATCCACCGTTAACTGAAGATGCAAAATATATGCAAATACAGCATGCCGACAATGTTAGGTACTATACAAAATGGGTTAATAAATATGAATTTGATGGCAAATTAGAAAAATCCTCGCTTATTAATCTTGTCAAACAGATTAAAACCGATGCAAAAGGTCAGGTAAAAAAGCAACATCAATTAGGCATTCCTCAGGCACACAGGTGGATTGAGGAAGCAAACCGTAGGGAACAAAAAAGTAATAAATCAAAAGCTATGTTTTTAGATAAAGAAGACAATAATTTGGTAATAGCATCAGGCCCTCTGCCCCCTCCACTTCCCGCACCAGAATATGAAGCGAGTGGACAAGCTGGTCCACCTGCGCTATACCCGGCTGTCTCTGCGAAGCCAAGACTGTATGTCAGAGATCCCATCGAGACTAGGTCTCTAACATGTAACTTAAGAGGGGATACTGAGTTATATCAAATAAACAAAAATTCCCGAGCTATGAGTGAAGAAGAGATATGTCCACTCATAGAACTACCAAATCCTCAGGCAGGGAAGGACCCGACTCTCCTAGTATATAGATCGTGGACACCGGAAAACATCTGGAAAGCCACAGAGGGAATTCCCCATCCAAAAGTTAATTTTAGAAAATTCTTAGAAGACTTACAGGGCATGAGGTTAAGTTATCATTTAAATGGAGAAGAAGTAGAAAAAGTAGTTAGACAAATCGTAGGTCCAGATTGGCACATGATCAGTGGCAACTGGAATCCCCATGACGCAGAACACAAGCCACTCCCACATAGCAACGCAGAACTGGATAACAGAGTGACAGGTCTAACAGACCGAATCTCTGAGAAGTGGAAGCCAAGGGCAGACTGGACTTGCATTAATCAATGCATCCAACAGGAAGGTGAAACTGTTGACAGATATTATGCTACATTATTAGAGTGTTTTAATAACCATTGTGGAATGCAGGTACCTGAAGACCAAACACATGATTCCCCATATGAGCAGCAGCTAAAGAATGCATTTTTGAAAGGCAGTATTTTGCCTATAAGCAGCTTTATTACAAAGCACATGGTAGACCATCGTAGAAGTAGATTACAGTCACTACTTGAATATGCTAGACATGCTGAAAGACATTTTAACAGTAAAAAGAAAAAGAAAGCCCAAGTATTTTCTGTAGAAGATGGAGCAGAAGTTTATGTAGTACAGTCCAGAAAAAAGCACAAGAAAAATGCCCAGGGAAACAAACAATCTGATAAACGATCAGAGGAGTTTGAAAAGAGAAAGAAAAGGGGTGAATGTTTTAAGTGTGAAAAAAAGGGACATTTAGCAAGGGATTGCAAGCAAAACAAGAAGGTAGCCATGGAAGATAAGGAGGGTGAGGACTGACTATATGATAGTCAAGAATCACTAGAAGGGAGTAACCGAGAAAAGACAAATGCAAATGTGATAGAGGGAGTAGAGGATGTGATAGAAGAAATAGAGCAAGTGCAAGAAATCGCAGATGGTGAAGAAAGTGAAATTTTAGACTTAGCATTATTGAGCCTAGAGCTCTATTTAGCAGACACGAAATCGGAAGTTACACTTCTGGTAGAGGGGAGGGAAGTTAAATTCCTGTGTGACTCAGGGGCTTCACGGACCCTGATACATCCTTCCAAACTACCAGAAAATTCAGAATCATTTGATTACATATTAGTTGAAAGCAGCTAATGGACAGCTGTATCGGGAGCCACTCTCCCATAACATAGAAATAACTGACCCTGTTTCAGGGATGACCCAGAAAAGCAAAATTGTTGTTTCTGCAAAATGCCCAGTAAACCTTTTGGGCAGAGATCTTATGCAGATATTTGGCATAGCAGTAGTTCCGACTATGCAGGGTATGGAAGCACAACGACAAATGGATACTTTTGTGGTGCAACCGGAGGGCGAAACATTTTATTGGTACAGCCAGGACCTGGTCACGATTGGTCCAGGGGCAGTAACCAGAAAACTGATGAATGTAGCCATCAGTAAGTCCCCCTCCCTTGACACTGATAAAGAGCATTTGTTGCACTGTACTCTGTATTATTGTAGCACACCAGGACCTGATAAGGAATATGAGCAAGAACTGTTCAAAAACCATGCAAACAGATTAGTATTACATAATCTGTACTGGGACACAGAAGGGAACAGTGTAGTTAGCTGTTTATTGCCCCAGGAATTCTTTGCACTCTATAAATCTAATCGATTACCACATGTTAGTTTAACTAAGGACAAGAATGTGAAATGGGCAGACCTAGGAGAGAAAGTCACAAAGTGGGAAAAACCGTCAGAGCTAGAATTGTCAGAACAGAGAGTACAGAAGCAGAAGTTAAATTGGATAACACAGACACGCCAGCTGTACACTTGCAGTCTAGCAAGGACAGCTGATAAGCACTCTTACTAGAAGAGGAAGAAAATGCCTTACGGAGCATACCAGAAACTCTCTGGTCAACAGGGAAGTCAGATGTAGAACTAATTCATACAGCAGGACCAGTTACTATCACGCCAAAATCAGCTTTTAGACCACAAAAGAGACAGTATCCCTTAAGAAAAGATGCAGAAGTAGGAATCAAACCTATAATAGCAGCTTTACTTAAGGAAGGAGTACTGGTAGAATCTCCCGATTCACCATGTAACACACTCTTATTTCCTGTCAGGATAGCAAACGGAGAATGGCGTATAGTCCAAGATTTACAAGCTGTAAATGATGCAGTTATACCTAGAGCACCTACGGTGCCAGATCCACACACCGATTTGAAGCCTCAACAGAAGTATTTTTCTGTGGTAGATATTAGCAATGCTTTCTTTTCGATACCGATACACCCTGACAGCCAACATTGTTTTGCATTCACATTTCAGGGGAAAAGGTATACATACACGCGACTACCACAGGGGTATTGTGAAAGCCCAACAATATTTGCACAAGAGATGGCAAGCAACTTGGCGGGATTTAGCCCACCAAGAGGCAGTCAGATTTTACTTTATGTAGACGACATCCTGCTGGCAGCCCCCACCCAGCAAGAATGCAGAGAAGATACCATAGCATTACTACAATTTCTAGCCACTCAAGGACATAAAGTAAACAAAAACAAGTTGGAGCTTTGGAGAAAGCAGGTTAAATACCTGGAATATGTAATATCCAAGGAAGGCAGAACATTAGATGAAGATAGGAAAATAGCAATTTTACAAGCACCCAAACCAACTACCAAGAAGGAAATGATGTCATTCCTGGGTACGACTAATTTCTGTCGGAGTTGGATTCCAAACTATGCCTTGGAATCTGCTCCACTAACCAACTTAATATACAAAAAGCCTGTGGCAGCACAAGATTTATTACAATGGACACCAGAAGCAGAATCAGCTTTCTGCAAACTGAAACAATTGATAGCATCCTCATTAGTTTTAGGATTACCAAACTATCATAAACGTTTTTTCCAAACTGCAGATTGTAAACAAGGTTATATGACATCAGTGTTAACACAGCAACATGGGGACAAGCAACACCCCATAGCTTACTATTCATCACAGCTGGACCCAGTGGTGCGATCCCTGCCCCACTGTGTACAAGCAGTAGTCGCAGCTGCAATGGCAGTACAGGCTTCGGCCTCAGTAGTGTTGTTCCACCCTCTCACATTGAGAGTGCCTCATGCAGTCACGATTATTTTACTGCAAGAAAAAGTAGCATATCTTTCTCCTGCTAGACATCTTTCCTGTATGACTATACTCTTGAGCCAACCTCATATGACAATTAAACGATGTACAACTTTAAATCTGTCTACCTTGCTCCCGACCCCTGCAGATGGCACACCACACAGCTGCCTGCAGGAGATTGAGAAAAATACACTGACTAGAAAAGATCTAATGGATGTTCCCTTGGATGATGCCGAGGTGACATATTACGTGGACGGCTCATGCAGAAGGGGTCCTACAGGATAGATCCTAGTGGGGTATGCAGTAGTTTCTGATACTGAGATTTTAGAAGCAAAGTCTTTACCACACAACTTATCTGCACAAGCAGCAGAATTGATTGCCTTGACAAGGGTATGTACCTTGGCAAAGGGTAAATGTGTAAACATTTTTAATGACAGCCAGTACGCTTTTTCTACTGTACATGTTTTTGCGCAACAGTGGAAGAATAGATGAATGATAACATCTACTGGTAAACCGATTAATCATGCGCAGTTTATTTTAGATTTGTTAGAATCTATTCAATTACCTCAGAAAGTAGCTATTTGTAAATGTGTAGCTCATACCAAGCAACAGGATAGGATTTCAAAAGGTAAAACGAGAGCTGATTCAGCTGCAAAGCAGGCATCTTCAGCTTCAAAAGTATTTCTTTTGAGTGAGGAATTACAACCCTCTGAGATTTTAGATTTAGAAATATTGAAAACAATGCAGACACTTACTATGAAAATAGAAAAACAGAAATGGATAAAACGAGGAGCAATTCTTGAGAATGGACTGTACATCTCAAAAGAAGGAAAACCGATTTTGCCGTCTAATTTGTTTAGATATGCAGCTTTGTTGAGCCATGGGCAGTGCCATGTCTCAACAGGGGGGATGGTACAGTTAGTGAACCGAGTGTTCACAGCATATGGATTTACAAACTACACAAAAAACTTTTGTGCAGCATGCCATGTTTGTAACAAGCATCATGCACAAGGGGCATTGAAGCCTAAGAGAGGGAGTTTCCCAACACCACCGTACCTGTTCTATACTATCTGTATGGATTTCATAGAACTGAACAAATGCGAAAATAAGAAGTATTGTCTTGTCATTATAGATATGTTTTCCAAATGGGTGGATGCTTTTCCAACCAAAAATCCAGATGCAGCTACTGTTGCAAAAGTCCTTGTTAAACAAATTATTCCTAGATTTGGCATACCGGAAAAGATCTACAGTGACAATGGCACACACTTTGTAAATCAAACTATACAACAGTTGAGCCGATATTTTGGAATTTCCTTAAAGAACCATTGTGCATACCACCCACAATCCACAGGACTAGTAGAGAGGCATAATGGGGTTTTGAAAAACAAACTTTGGAAATTAATTAGTGAGACACAAAAGAACTGGGTGCACTGCCTGCCTCTGGCATTGTTGAGCATGAGAACTGTTCCGAATGCAAAGGGGTTAACTCCTTTTGAAAAATTATTTGTGAGGGCATACTATATACCTTAATGGAAACCTCTCATGCCTGCAGACCAAGAGGCCGACAGTTCACTTGCAGAATATATGAGACGACTTTTAAGTAATAAACAACTTTTGCAGTTAAATTCTGTATCAGATAAAGAGCAAACCAGACCATTGGAAGCAGCAGTAGTCCCAGGCATGTGGGTCTGGGCGAAAGTCATCAAGAGGAAGAATTGGACCTCACCGAAGTGGGAAGGGCTGTACCAAGTGCTACTGTCAACACCCACTGCAGTCAAGAGCACAGAACGAGCATCCTGGATTCATCTGACACACTTTGAACTGGACAAAAAACTTGTTACTGTTACACAAGAACAAAATGACCAGATACGGAGCAAATAGAAATACAGAACAACCTCAGAAGTATTGCATGATCATTCTATTAACCATACTGATAACATTAATTTTTTTGCTGTGGCCTTTCCTTTTTCCAGCCACATGAGCTGAACGGAATAAACGAGATGCATTACTCATAGACTGGCATCCAAACTTTAACACTTCCCAAGCAATTAAATATGTGTATGCTGAAACTTTTAATGTTTCGAATTGCTGGATTTGCACAGCTATACCAACAGCATACGGGGGATTGTTAATGACTGCTGTCCCCCTAGGGGTCAATGAGACCTGGGAAAATTAGATTTTTGATACTACAACTGTGAAATCACAAGACAAAATAGCATTGTACCTGCCTGTTACACAAAAGGGAATTGTATGTTTTTACAAAAATTATACTGTTCAGGTGGGTTGGAGCAATTGTAATGCGACTGTTCCTTACAAATGTTATATCAAAGCTAATAATGCAGGTTATATTTGTGATACAAACTATGACTCATATTTTGAATTAATGCACAAAATGGTTGATGAAGTACAACGTAATCCTGTTCTTTTTAAACAATTATCTATCATTGATAAGAAAATGTTTCAAGCAGGGCAAGTATATATTAATACTAAAGTAGAGAATTGTTATTTTGTGTGTGGGAAAAAGGCATACAAATGGTTACCTGAGAATTGGTCCGGCAGTTGTTTTTTGGGTTACCTGGTTCCGGCCATACGACACACTGCAGTTTTGCCTCAGGGAAGAATTCAAAATGTCAGAGAGGTCACCAAGAAACCTGGAAATCCAATCAAGAGACCTGAGAATCCAATGGGATGAAACGAAGCAGGCTGGAGAACCCATAACTCCATAAAAAACAAAGATAAACTGACACACATGGATTTGAGTGACACTATTATATCGTGGGCAGGTATAGCCCCTGCATATGGTGCAGTGAAATCGATTTGCTAGCTGAGAAAACTGTCCAAACTTCTCGAAGTAATGAGCAATGCAACTTTTTCTGCTCTCAAATTAGTAACTGATGAACTGAACGCTATGAGAACTGTGGTGCTTCAAAACCGCATGGCTCTGGACTTCACCCTAGCGGTGAAAGGTGGTACATGCGCTTTAATAAAAGAGAAGTGCTGTTCGCATATTCCTGACAACCAGCATGAGATAAACGACCATCTTGAGGTGATTCAACAAGTGTCAGCCATGACCAAACTAGGCCCAAACCCACTGATGGATTTTTTCCAGAATTTGTTTGGGGGGTGGGGTCGCATCCTAATGAACATCCTGATTGCCATTTGTGTGGGATTACTCCTATTAGGAGTGTGTGTTTGTTGTGGTATTTCCTGCTTGAAAAGATTAATCAAAGATTTTATAGACATGTCAGTTTCTGAGACTTTGTATCAAAGTACTGAAATTGAAGAACTGTTGAAAAATGAAACACTTTCATAAGTTTAAACTGAATGACTCTCTTAACTGCAAATTCTGAATAAAAAGAGGTTAGGAGAAGAAGCAAACTGTTTACACTTTTGAAAATAAAATAAAAAGTATTAACAGGGGGGAAATGTTAGAAAAATATGTATTAATGTATATGTTTAGTGCTTATTAGAAGCTAAAAGGGTTAACACATTTCATTATATTTTATGTTCAGCTTAATTCTGTATGAAATTACAAGATGCTTTTCAAACTGCAGTATGCTTTCTGAAATTGCAAGATGCTCTCTGACTTAGTATTTGCTAGCACAGCAAAATTCATGTTTATGCTTTTTGGAAATTTACTGAGAAGCAGGTGATTATCTGCTAGGTCAGGAAAATAATGAATAGAACAATACTGTTTTCTATAATGTTACTGAACTTGAACAATCAGCTCTGTTCATGTTATGAGAACATGCACAGCTGCAGAAAAGACAGATACAGATGAACAAAGACTGCTTGAAGAAATGAACTATAATCTGTACTTGCTTTGTGCTCGAATTAGCCATAGTACCTTGAATGGCAACATTGCATAGTGAGAAGTTGTATCTGACCGGTGGTCATCAAGGCCACGTTGTTTTTCTTAGGAAGTTTTTTTTGTAAACTTGATGTGCCAGCAGAAAATCATGGACAAACAGCTGCTATGAAATAATATTGAAAGAACTTGTGATTTATTATGTCAGCTTAGTAGGCAATGTCTTGTAATGAATGTATAAGAATAGCTTCACTTCCTGATTCTAGTTAGACAAACTCTGTATTAGCACATTTTTGTCTCCTTGCTGCAAGATTAAAGTGCCTTAACCTGAACCTGCCGTGTGTTGATCTTTTTGAAGTTGTTTTTCCTTTGACAGTATGTGTAGATAATATTTTTGTAGTGCATGAAGCACCATTATTGGAGTCAAATATCAGTTAAATGACATTCTGGTTCAGTGCTACTTTTGTCCAAGACCCGACCTTAACAGTGCTTATAAGGGTGTTTAATAACTGTTAAGTACCCTCTAAGCTGTTAACATCACATTTGGTGCTATAGTAGTGCTGAACCAAGGTGTTATTTATCTCATATTTATTTATTTATTTTATTTTACATTGTTTAGCCAGATAGAGTCCGGTTGAGCAAGTGGCCCATTTTCAGTGGCGATCCAAGGAGAAAATCTCCATAACAATAGTACAAAAAAGATTACAAAAAATTTTTTTTTAAAAGATTTACAAACAATATACAAAAAAGGTTTGACAGTTGCCAACAATTGCAATTTACAAAAAGGGAGTGTAAAACATAAAAACATTGCATTTCATAAGCCTTACTACAGACAGTAATATGAAACTCATTAGATATATAACTTAAATAAACCATTGTGTTATTTTCATTTGGTAGAAGTAAGCAGGAAAGAAACATTTAATGGCATGAGATACTAGCCATGAGTATTACCGGAGCATAGCCATTGTTGAGTAAAGTATTTCTTTAGGAGTTTTTTGAAGCTATATCTGTGTTTTTTAGAATATTCTGGGGTAATTGCTTCCATTGTTTGGCTACTTTGAAGGAGGAGAGAGTCACCAAAGTAATTATGGGACATAGTTACCTTAAGTATAAGATTATCAGATGATCTAAGGGTCCTGGGGTTGGTATTTAGTTGCACTAGGTTGGGGAGTGCAGGGCAGTTTTCAGGTTTGTAGCTAATGGAATGGGCAGTGGTGAGCTGATTGAGCGATAACAGATTGGGAAATTCAAGCCAGTGTAGTTTTTGAAAAGCAAGGCAATGATGGGTCCTGTTGGGTATATTAGCAGCAATTTTTTCTATTTTGTTATAGTAGGAATCAAGTAGACATAAATCAGACATGCGCAGGTTAGCAAGAAGTTGAGAACAGTAGAAGAGTAGATAGGAGGTAGGATATGGCTGTGGCTAGTCTAGCATTTTGAGTAAGGTAAGGTTTGGACCTATATAGTGCACCAAGTTTGATGTGAACTTACTTAATTATGAGTCATACGTGTTTATTGAATGTTATGTTGTCTATTGTGGCACCAAGTAGTTTTGTTTAGTTAACTGGTTCTATCATAGTGCCATTAGTGGAGTAGATGGAGAGAGGAGGTGGTTTTGCTTTGGATTTCCTGTTGGAGAAGATCATTAATTTTGTTTTGTTTGGGTTTAGGATGAGTTGAAGTTCATTTAGGTAATTTTCAGTATCTAGAAATTACTTTTGCAGTTTATCTTGGAATTCTTGTGGTGTGGGAGCAGAGCAAATAAGAGTAGCGTCGTCAGGATAAGAGCAAATAAGAGCAGCGTCTTCAGCATATTGAATGATAGAAGCAGATTTACTGGCATTGTTTAGGTTATTTGTGAATATAATAAAAAGGAGAGGGCCAAGGATGGAACCCTGAGGAACCCCAACAGAGACTGGGAGGAGTTTGGAGAGTTTATTATCTCATTTAGTTGCCTGTTGTTGATTAGTAGGGTAGCTAAAGAACCAGTTGAGAGCTGTATAGCTGAGGTTGAAGGAGGCTAGAGTGTTGAGTAGTTGTTGGCGGGATACCATATCAAAAGCTTTGGACATATCAAGTAATATAGTACAGACTAGTTGTCCATTGTTTTTGAGGAGGTTGATGTAGTTGGTGAAACTTATGAGGGCCGTGAAGGTACTGTGTTTTGGATGGAAGCTGTGCTGTGAACTAGATAAGAGGTTATTTGTAGTGAGGTGGTCTAGGAGCTGCTTATGGACACATTTCTCTAAGATTTTGGCTAGGAATGAGAGAATGGCAATGGGCCAATAATTAGAAAGATCTTTAGATGGGCTTCCCTTGTGGAGGAGGATGATATGGGATATTTTCCATAGTATGTAGACATTTTGTTCTGTGATAGATCAACTGATTAGGATAGATATGGAATAGGCGATGGAGCTTGCAGCAGTTTTTAAGAAGTCATTAGCGAGTTGGTCAGCTGCTAGACAGGTAGGCTTTAGTTTTGATAGGAATTTTTTGATATAAGAGGTTTGTATGGGTTTAAAAGAGAAGTAGTTGGGTTTAGAGTTAGTGGAGGTGGCACTGTAAGGGGTTGGTTAGATTTGTTGTTGTTTAAAAGTGAGGTGATAGTTGTGATGAAATGAGAGTTAAATTGGGATGCTAAGCATTCAATGCTATTTGTTGTAGATGATGCAGGGGTAGAGGTTTTGCCAGGGTTGAGGAGGCAGTTAATGTTTTGCCAAAATTTTTGTGGGTTACTTATGTGTTTTTGGCCAGAAAATAAGAATTTTTTGTCAGATAATATTTGTTTCTTAGTTAGGTTTCTTAGTTGTTTGTAAGAGGTGAGGTTTTCTGAGGTTTTGCAGGTTTGATAAGCAGTCCAGGCTCAGTCCCTTTGTTTAATGAGAGATTTAGTATCTTTGGTTATCCAAGGTAGGTTTTTGGCTTTGGAGCATATTTTTCTTGTTGGAGTGAGGTTATTAAGGATGTTGAGGAAGGTATCATTAAAATATTGTACAGCTTAGTCTAGGTGGAATGATTTTAGAGGTCACCAGTTGCAGTTTTGAAGTAGGGAATTTAAGATGGTATGGGGAAAATGTATTTTGTTGCATATGTATTTGAAAATGACATTACAGGGGGAGTGAGTGTGTTTCCTTAGTAGAAAGGTAGGGGAGTGATCACTGAGAGAATCGGAGAGGCACACAGCCTGGTGGGCAAAGTTGGGCTTATTGGTTAGTATCCAGTCTAGAATAGATTCTTTCTTATTGTGTTTAAGGATTCTAGTGGGGAAGTTTATAGTTTGGGTGAAACTGAATAGATAAAATTGGAGGGGCTGTCAGATGAGCAGAATAGCCAGTCCAAGTTGAAATCGTCTAGCACTATAGTTTCTTGGTTGAAAGTAGAGGATGCCCAGGATAGGAGACTTTCAATGGTAGGTAGATTTTTTTTCCTGGTGGTAGATAGGAGGCAATAATTATGATGGTTTTGTGTGGATTTACTTCAAATTGGGTGGTTACAATTTCTGCTTCTGATAGATCTGGGGGAGTACAGATTAATTTTTAAATTTTGAGGAAATTTTTATACATGATGGCAAAGCCTCCACCATGCTTGTTCAGACTATCTTGCCTAATAACATTATAATCACTGGTAAGTATTTCCTCATCTTTAATGTATGGTTTTAGTCATGTCTCAGTAATAATTACTATATCAGGAGTGTAGGTAGTTAGGGCTGCATGAATTTCCCTAGTTTTTTTTATGATACTTCTGAGGTTAAAATTAGTTATGAGCAAGTCTGATTTGGATTTTTTTAGGGAGGAATGTGGAGGGTAGTATTAGCAGGTGTTGTGGGTGTTATTGGGTGGGGTGGGAGCAGCTGCATGGGTCCTGGTTTAGGATGTATGTATGTTAGCTTGGAGTTTGATTTCTGTTAGTAAGTGTAGAAGAAGAGAGAATTTGAGCTTGGATATTAGTCGATGAAATCAATGTGGATTTGAAGAAGGGTTGGGGTATGGACATATTTATAGTGGAAGAGTAATATGTTAGAGTTAGTGTAGAGGTTAGAACAAATGTGAAAATGGATATTTGGTTTTGTATGGTATATAATAGTGGGGAGTGTAGGAGAGGGGTATTGTGCTATGTTTGATGTGATGAAGGTAGTGAAGCAGGAGGCTAGGTAGAGGGTAATGAGTAGGGGACAGTTGCTCACAAGAGTGGTGATAACTGACATGGTGAAATAGTAGGGAAATAGGAGAAAAAATATGGGTGGGTTGGTGTGTGCAATTTAGTCTAGAGAAATGTACGGATAAAGTGATGTGGTAGGGGAGACAGTGTTATGTGAGGGATGAAATAATGGTTAGTGAGGTGGAAGGGGAGAAAGTGATAGAAAAAAATAATTGTGGGTGTGTTGGATGAGGTAGCTGCAAGTTATAGGATAATGTGTGAGAAAGGTGTTGTTTAGTTTAATAAGTTTAAGGAAAGTAAGAGTGGGTGGGATTGGAGGTAGGGTAGAGGAGCGGAGTAAGCCCGAGCGAAGTGAGCATAAATAACACCAGCAAAATAAGAAATGGGGTTATTTCAACTCTGTTTCTGTCTGTTGTGTACATTACTCTCAGTAAAATGTATTTAGGAACCAACTGCTTCCTTTGCACAGGGAATACATAAAGATATTCCTAAACTACATTACTGGCTTTCAAAAGCCAACACAACACTTCCCATTTTTTATTTCATTTTTCTGTGGCTATTAGTACATGGCACAGACAAATCTCTGTGCAGTACAAAGAATTGTAATCAGATCGACAATTGTAACTTGAATTTATGTGTTTCCAATGTGGATGTCAAGATTCACCTCTTGATCTGCACTCTCAAGGTGTATTTCTTGCCATCCATGTCTTGAACACCTAATAAGTAAATTATGATCAGCAACCAGATCATATTTCTCTATATAGTAGGATGTAGTTCATAGTTCAAAAATCAGTCTTAACCAGTTCTCCAGGTATAAAACCAGGTTTATTTACAACAGGAAAATGAAAAGTTCATCTTCTGGCAAAAATATGAGGAATAATACACACAGAAGAATCAGAATTTCTTACTAGCCTTTCCACAGTCCTCAATAAACTTAACAAGCTGTAAGACATAGTGGTTCAGGGCAAGACATTCTTATAAAAGTTCAGTCTTTTTAGCTATCCAAACAAGCAGATGATAAAAATAACTCCACAAGTACTTCTTGTTTGAGTAATCTAGAACAAACAGCACTTGCAATATTTTTTCTGTATCCATAATAAACAGGTTACTTCAAACTCTTCACAAGTCTTTTCACTGTCTGCAGTTTAACAGCTTTCACCCCATCTAGTTTCAAGGAAATTTTCCAAACTTAGGGATTCCAAAATGGCAAAGGTAATGTGAACAGCTAAAAAACAGAACTCTAGTCTGAGAAATTGGTAGCTGAAGGCAACAATTCAAGAACACCTACGCTTTGTGCTAACTCTGTGTATGCAACAAGCAGCAGTGATCATGCTAATTTGCATTTGTTAAACCTCTCTGTACATTGCACCTGGCTGCCAAGCAACACTAAGCAGCAGAATATACCAGTGAAGGCATAAGCAGGTGAATTACATGTGAAGTAATTCAACATGATAGAGTGATTCAGGAAAATACAAAACCCATGCATACATGCTGCACTCCCTTTTTGCCTCAGTTCTAATACTCTTTGAAATACAGCCATGAACACACTTAGAAAAAAAGCATTAGATGTTGCTGCCACTATCATTAAGCTGTATGTGAAACAGACTTTAATACAAGGTGCTGCTACTGCCAAACTTTAGCCTAGAAGAAGAGTGTTCAGACCATGTTTGATCTATCATGGACTTCATGGTACTGAAATACTAAAGAGCTACAGGGTGGACAGGGATACCTTATAGGAAATATCTGCCACCCCCCACCTGAAGTCTTGGAGAAATCATGGAGAACCCGTCCCAGTGGAAACCAAAGTATGTGCAGCATTACATATATTAGCTACAGGCACTTTTTAGAGATCCACAAGTAAAGTATTAGGGGTGTCACAGGCCTCAGTCTCAAGAGTATTACACCAGTTTTTCAATGCAATGCTGTAACATGTAAGAGAGCATCAATGGTTCCCATGTAGCCCAAAGGAGAGAGTTACCACTATGCAACATTTCTATGAAATAGCACATTTATCTGAGGTACTAGGGGCTGTAGACTGTGCACACATTAAAATAAAAGCCCCACCTGCTGAACAAGAAAGGAGGTATATCACTAGAAAAGGATATCACTCTATCAACTGTCAGGTGACCTGTAATGCCTAAGGGATCATTTATAATGTGTTTGTTGGTAGCCCTGGAGGTTTTCACATCTCTCACATATGGCACACCTGTGATCATCATATAAGGTTTTCTAGGGATGACTCTACTTAAGGACATCTAGTGGAGGATGTAGGTCATGCACTGGAACCTTGCCTCATAACACCCATGAAAAACACAAACAATCCCCCCAAGCAGGGTTACAACAATGCACATGCTCAAACTAAAAATTTGATAGACCATGCATTTGGCTTGCTTAAGTCATGGTTCTGATATCTAGATACATCTGGAGTTGCCCTACAGTATGACTTAGCCACCTCGGCAAAACTAGTGACAGTCTGGACTATGTTACACAATATAATTGTTAGCAAACAGTTGCAACAGGGACAACAAGGCCAAGGACTGCATTTCTCAGCACCACAGGCATGGCCAGCAGGGTCAGCAGTCACAGATGAGGAGTCTGATGAAGAATCAGCAGCTGTGGATGGTCCTTGCAGATGGAGGCATGCACAATATGCTATGGCCCTGGCTAAGAACAAAGAATAGCACACATACTATCAGTACCTAAGTGAAAATGTAAGAAGCTAAGCACATACAAACAGTAACAGTGATGCATGCAAAATTATCAGCTTTTAATTACTCATGTAATGGTTGTGTTCTGTGAACATCAGACATAGCCAACCCCAGAACAGACAACTTGTAGCAGGAACATTAACCAAGGTAAGTAATGAACCTGTAAAGAGGTATTTCTGGCCACAGAAATACCTCACTAAAAGAATCACAGGCCTAAAGCAGATGCCCTACGCTGACCGCCTTAAAAAACTGCAGCTATACTCTGTCGCATATCGTCTACTCAGAGGCGATCTTTGCTTAACATACAAGGCCATGTCAAACCCAGAACTGTTGGACATGCTACACTTAAAGAAATCCCAATCCCTCAGAGCCACACGCTCCAGGGATCTAAACCTTGTCATCACAATAAACAAAACATGCTGGAGGGAGAGGTTCCTGACCCAGAGACTCCCCAGACTCTGGAATAGATTGCCCATACATGTCAAGCAGAGTGCCTCTTTGGTCCTTTTCAAAAGGAACCTTGATGATTGGATGGGAGAAAGGAAATTCACCCCGGGGATCACGTCAGTCGCCCTGTTAGACAGGGGTCCAGGGAAGTAAATAGTGTGGGAAGAAATAGCAAGGGAATTGTTATGGCTAGGCTTGTATAGGCCCTAGGGCTGAAAGCCTAGTACCAATCTATGAACCTATGAACCTATGAAGAAGAGGTAAAAATGATTACCCTCACATGCAAGTATTGCATGTCAGTAAGATAAAACATGGTTCAATTGTACAGGAATGTCAGCAGTAATTCATAACTAATATATGCAGCATAAATGGCAATCTGTTAAAATGTGTATAAAAACGACTTTTCACAGCACATGATACACAGCCTGTACATCAAGCTAAAGCAGGCCGAAGTCAAAACAATGTGCACAGTGTTAATTCAAATTTCACAGTCATCTGCATAGATACAGGAGAAGCATACTTATGCATCCCTAAGAAACAGAAAATATAACATTAATATGCAAAACACAAATTAGAGAATATGCCGTCGACTGAGTAATTTAAGAAATATGTAGTGAGTAAACACATATGCTTGGCCTGTCCAGTGCTGTGCATCACACATAATAATTGCCTAGCTTAGACATCACAACAGCAATCAGGGCAATCTTAGCATCATTTGTACAAGGTGCTGAGCAAGCACTAATTACTAACTAGTAGAAATGCATTCGTTAGAATACTACTGCAAATACAATGATTACAACCTGCATAACGATCATTTGAACTTGAGCAGAAAAAAAGTGCAAATCAGTACAATATTTTTGATTAAAGCAAGCATCTGACTAAACGAACATTAGTTATCCACTCTGTGCATCAGACAGACAACCTTAAGTCACACAAAATGTGCAAAGGCCAGAGCACAGTCATCATTACTTGCACAGGGTCTGGAAGAGTGGGGTTACAACAGGGCAAGGCTGACACCAAAGAAGTGTGTGTGTGTGTGTGTGTGTGTGTGTGTGTGTGTGTGTGTGTGTGTGTGTGTGTGTGTGTGTGTGTGTGTCCGTGCACGTGCGTGCATGTGTGTGTGCGTGTGTGCATGTGTGTGTGTGAAAAAAGGTCGACAGCAAGTATGCTTTACCAGGGTCAGTACCAGCAGATGTAAATCTTTCATTTATTAATGATTTATATACATGTGTGTGTGAAGTGCTATGACTAAGATGAGTTGTACCGTGTATGGATCTGCAAGAATACATTCAAAGCACTTGTGCTAGCACTATTCCCTGGCATCCTGGACAGGTGTGAACCGTATATGGTAGAGGATTAGGTTCACTGTTGCTGCCCACAGCCATGAGAACTACCTCTTTCAGGAGATGCACTGCTAGATCCATGACACTGGCTAGAAGTCAAAGGGCCACTTGAATGTGACTGACGTCTGCTGGACAAGCTCTCATCACAACTACAACCATGACCATGACCATGTGGTTTACCACATCTGGGTATGGACACCATTGATCACTGGCAGAGCAGTGGAAGTAGTGCCACTCCGGGAGTGGGATCTGGCAAGAACAGACTCACACAGACACACACACACGTGGATATGGACAGACTCAGAAAACTGCAACTATTCTCTATCTCATATCGCCTACTTAGAGGTGATCTCTGCTTGACTTACAAAGCCATGTCTGACCCAGCTCTGTTAGAAATGCTACATCTAAAGAAATCCCAATCCCTCCACACCACACACTCCAAAGACCTCGACCTCATTACCACAATCAACAGAACGTGCTGGAGAGACAGGTTCATAACCCAGAGACTGCCCATGCTATGGAATAGACTTCCCATACATGTCAAATAGAGCACCTCACTGGCGCCTTTCAAGAGAAATCTTGATAAGTGGATGGGAAATAGAAAATACACCCCGGGGATCACTCCAGTGGTTCTACTGAACAGAGGCACTGGGAACTAATGTCAGGTGGCACGATGACATGGTAATCCTATGGGCTAGGCTTGTAAAGGCTGCAGGGCCATTAGCCTAGTACACACCTATGAACCTATGAACATCAGCTAGCATTTGACAATTTAGCAACTCTTTGGCCATGTGGATGCTGACCCTCCTTCAGAAGACATTCTATTACAGACATTGCATGAGCCAGTGTTTCATTCATCCAATCCAAGGACTCACACTCATGGTTCAGTCAGTCTTGGACATCAGAATGCACAACATGCAGTACTCTGACTATCTCTTCCAAGGCCCTGGTGGAACTTACATGTGTCTCCATGACGGCCCAACACATATGTTGTGTGACACCTACTGACACAACATCAGGGGGAGGGTGGAAAGCATGCCTTCTCTGAGCACCTCTGCCAACAACCCTGTGTGGTACTTCACCGTCATGATGGCTAGGGGGAAAGTCTGCCAGCTGTGCAACTGGATTAACCACACTACCCTGATCAACTGTGCCACCCTCAATCTGTCCTATCTCAGATGGCTCCATGAGATGGGTACGCATAGGCATACTGATTGTGTTCAAACACTGGGCAGGAATGTGGGAGCTACAACCTCAGGGTCAGACTGACCCTCATTGACCATAGACTGTGCCTTTTATCACTGCCATCATCAGAGGCTACCAATATTCTGATATTTGGCAGTAGGAGCTCCACAGTGCTGGTGGAGTGCTCACCAGTGATTGTAGCAATAAAACACAACAAAAAGAAAAATAAAAACTAATCAGGCATATGCTATATAACCCTGAATTAAGCAATACTGGATGCAAGTGCCATTAAAAATATAATTAAGGTAGATTTCAAGATAAATTATGGCAATAAATACAACTAAAAAAGATATGCACATACCATTTGCAGATGGTCATAGAACCTCAGTATCATCTGTGCCTAGAAAGACAGACAAAATGGAGACAGATGGAGAGATGATAAGATTAAACAGAAGATGACATGTGAATGACAATCCTAGTTGTAACTCTAAATAAGATTTTATTAAATATATCTCTATTTACTCTCTTTCTCTCTCTCTCTATATATATATATATATATATATATATATATATGTGTTTATATATATGAATGGCATACTTGGAGCATCAGCAGTAGACTATCATTGATTGTCTTCTACTTCTGCACCCACATCCAGTGCGACGCTGGCAAACCCTGATGAGCTTCCTGGATCCCTTACAGTGGACAGAAACTCCACTCTCTCAATGAGTAATGTTTTCATAGCAGGACCACCATCTGGAGGTCTCTGTTCCCATGCTATAGCACTGACTCTTTTTTGGATTTGATAATTATGCCACTAGCCCGGATGACTGAGGTCACATTAGTCATGACCAAGGCCACCCACAGCATTCACATCATTGATCACCTGTCACCAAATACAGTCATGGAGCAGCTTGTCAGCTACAACTTTCAGTAATAGGTATGAGCCATGTCGGCAGAGGGTCTGCACTATAACCTCATTCTCAGCATCTGAGTATCCAGTTTACTTGGCCCAGATTTTTTTTTGGTGCCATATCACTGTATGGGAGTAAAAAAATAAAAAATAAAATATGTATTAGAAAAATCAGCAGGGAGTGGCCAGAAATCAAATAACCATTTATGTAGGCATCATTAAAAACATGCACATAACTGATCTATATGATTACACACATCTAATATATAAGTGTAAATCCCTCCTCTCCCCAGCAATGACAGACCTGAATAAGAATGAAGAAATGTGTTACTTCAGAGTACATACCAGCATTAGCAATGAATTAAGTGTACCAAATTAGGTTTACTATCAAATGACTGAAAATCAAAAGACTGAATCCCCAAAAGACTGAAAATTCAAAATATTGAAATCATTTTTAATGCAAGGGGCAAGCCCCCCCTGCTGCCCTCATGTGGGGGGGCTGTGCCCCCCACACCCCCTGCTAAATATATATACCGACTCCAAGATCGCACAACAGTGGAGAACGGACAAATTCCATCATTCAATGTCTTGAATTTTCAGTCTTTTTGGGATTCAGTCTTTTGATTTTCAGTCATTTGATAGTAAACCATTTCTTACATGTTTTCACATCAGCAGAGAAATGTTGCTATAAAGGCATGTAATGTTAGATGAGGATCCTTCCAATATCAACTTCTATAGCTTCTATATCAACATGAAAAAAGAGCAAACATCACTCAGTTTTTTTTAGGAAAGAATAATAAAATCATAACTGCCTAACTTCTACTTGTAAATAACATCACATACCTTGACAGGATTTCTAGTAAAGTTTAACAAAAGTAATGCAATTGAAGCAGTTAAACAGCAGTATCTGAAGTTGGTGAATCCAAGTAGTCTTCTCTACTATGATACATGTTCCTTATTCCCAGGTCTTGTTTAAATAATGCAGATTAACCCTTCTGGATATGGCGAATATGTAAATCAGGTGTCAGTTCATTATTCATAAATCACTCAATCTGCTATAACTGCTAAGAAAGTAGACATGGTGTAATGACCTACAATATGCCATACACATGCCCTAGCAATACAAGAATAAGTATTAAAAACCTGAGCTAGCTAATGGCTTGCAAGTGTAACACAACTCATTAGCAGTAATGTACAAATAGTGTTTAGCACTCTTCTGCTTTGATGTACACTAACAAGGGGTATGTCCGGTAAAATAGGCTTACAAAAGAAGTTTGAGATTACATTGACTTAGGAGATAACTTTTATACCACCTTTATAAATATATGCTTAAGTGGTAACTGTGCCTCTGAGTACATGGTGTGTGTAAGTTATATGAAATACATAACTTCACAAGTAATTTACAGCACTTAGGAAATAAGGTAATCTAAGAATGCTGAGTCAATTAAGTCAAAGGAGTGCACCTTAGAGCCAAACCAATTATCTAATCTCTTTTTAAAAAACTGATAGAGAATCTGATTTTTTACACCCAGATGAAGTCTATTAAATAACCCATGAATTAGTTTAGTTATATATTTTAAGCTTAATGCAGTTCTGACAGTATTAAACATATAAACAATAGTCATAAATTCAAGCAAACCATAATGCAATCATTGCATAAATGTATCAAAAGAAAGTGTTGCTCATAAAAAAGGGAAGAACACACTCTTGAATTGCATACATTTGTTTTATTGCAACATGATTTATTAGATTAACTGTTGCAAACATCACATTCATGCAGACATCTACTGTGAAATGGCAAAAGACAACTTTGAGAAAATGGATATATTTCTCCATAATTGTAAAGTGTTAGAATGTCAAAGCTTGAGTATATGTGCTCCACTTTCTCTGTCTCATAAATATCTCAATCTATGTGGCACATACTATTAATTTTCTCAAAGTTTCATGTTAATTCCATGGTTTCAAGGTTCAAATCTAGAGATGGTGATGTCTGTGTGAAGCTAGGGATCCTTAGTGTCCATATTTTCATGATGTAAGACCACAGAGTTTGAGAATTCATGACAAATAGCATTTCCCTTTTTTTCTGCTTCATCCTTTGTATGATGCTTGGCATTTTCCAAGGCAAATTCTCAAAAAGTTTAATTTGGAATGCCAACAGTAGCACAAATAAAACTGGCTCTGGTGCTGTTCCTTCAGCAATCTGGACAGTACTGAGTGAAAACATACATCTGCTACATAACTTTATTTGTGGCTCAATGTGTTAATGCAGTAACTTGTGAGTAATAGCAGAACTAATGCAGCATTTGAATCCAGATTACAGATACTTTTACCAAGGAAATCAGAATAACTACTGTCACAGACATATTAGTAATTGAATATGAAGTACATCTGTCAAGTTGCAGCATGCAATTTGCAACCCAACTCTGTAATGAATGCTAAATGAGTTAACTATACTCTGTGTGAATTGTGTTAAGAATAACAATGATTTAAAGTTCACTTGCATAATGTATAATTTTAATACTTAGTAGCGACAGGCAAAAGATCACTATCCTGTAACGTTCTCTGTGGCTCAGTGTGTTAATGCAGTGATTTATGAGTAACTGGACCAATACTGCAGGGTTTGAGTCCAGCTTTTGATATTTTGAAGGTACTATTCACAGTTACATAAATGTTTTGCTGTTGGAACATAATCTATTGTTTGGGGTAATAACTAATTTATATATGCATGATGTAACAAATATGACATTTATTAAAGTTTTCATAGGTTCATAGATGTTTACTAGGCTAATGACCACAAGGGCCTTGTTAAGCCTGTCCATGCATCCTAAGTCATTGACAAGTTCTAGTACCCTTGGTAAGTGTAAGCAGGGGCTTGGGAGGTGAAACAGTTGCAAGCAGGGTCCTGGGAGATGAGCCGTTTACCAGCTGTCTGTGTCCATTAGAGATGTAGGTGCCAAACCAAGGATGAATTTTCTGTTCCCCATCCATCTGTCCAAGTTACACTTGAATTGGGTTAGGGGTAGTCTCTTGGATAAATACCTGTCTCTTCAACATGTTCTATTTATATCACAGGAAGGTTTAAGTCTTTATAACTGGCAATTCTGGTGCTGTTTTTCAGATATGAGGAAACAAAATCAGTAACATAACAAATGTGGAAATATGGATAATTAATCTAAAATATTTGAAATACATCTGAAATAGTATTCATAACATGAATGCATTTCTTTTAACAAAGTGTCATTCTTACTTGTATATGCTGGTTACAAAATTTGCTTATGTAACCTACTGTGTGGCCCCTTCCTCAAGAAATGTATTTATGTGAAGACAAGATGACATGTAACAGAAATGCAAGTTATCATGTGGCAAATACTGTTAAAAAAGTGTGCCAGTGTAATGCCATAGGTACTGCAGAAGTGTTTGTGTGGTCTGCATTGCTCTGAATATCACTCATCTCTGACTGCATTTAATTTTGATTTGAAGCTCTTTATTTAAGATTTGATTACCTCTATTTTGTATCTTATTCTAGTATTACATTTGTTTTGTTTTACGTTTTCTGTTCTGATGGAGTTTTAAGAGTTCTTGCTAGAGTCATTTAAAAAAGTTATCAAAGAATTTCTTTGCAAACTGTGAATAACAGCAGTTTAGTGGGGGAGAGCTGAGAAACAGCATTGCTCTTTTATTTAGAAATATCTGTATTTAGCCGAAGTGTTTGCGTGGTCTGCATTGCTCTGAATATCACTCATTTCTGACTGCATTCTTCCCCCTCCCACTCTCCCACTCCTTATTATGTTCTTAAATATGGTGGCTTTTGAGTGCCCTCCCCTACCATAAAATCTCATTTTGGACACTCCTCCCAGTCCTGTCGCATCAGCTCATTCTAGAGAGAGAGAGAGAGAGAGAGAGAGATCATTTTAGAAGGCCAACCCCCTTAGTTTCTCAACCTTGAATTATCTTGTTTTATCCCTTACCACTTAACCTAAAAAAATTGCACTTTATTCATCTGCTTTTACTGTATTTGTGTTTCTTCCTACTTTATTACTTTATTTTGCTTTTGCTGCTTGTTCTTAAAAATACTCAATTGCATTTATTCTGCTGCATTTGTTATTGCTTGTTAGTAGCCTGATTAAATTGTAACTGTTATTCTAAGCCTTTTGGTTTAAGCACTTTATTTTCAGTCCAGTTGTTTTACATTAAGAAGGTTTGTGGTCTACACTGTTGTGGCAGGAGAAGTAGCTTACATCCTTCTAAGTTGGGACTTGCTGATTGAAGGCTTAGTGTCTGTTATTCTAAAAGTGTCTTAGTTCTGGTTTAAGCACTTGGGCTTCAGGTCAGTTATTTTACATTAAGAAGGTTTGTGGTCTACACTCCTGTGGGAGAAGAGGGTAGATTCTGCCCTTCTGAGGTGGGAATTGCTGATTGAAGGCTTATTGTGCCTGCTTATTTGAACTGTTTCTTTCTGAAATTGGTGTACCTTGTTTGCTGTAGCATAGACTAGGTTCAGACCTGTTGAATCTAGTTATATTTGTATAACTTGAGCACTAATCCAGGCCATCTTTTTGGAGAGGATTTCCCTGCACCCTAGTGGCAGGAGTGTGCAGTTAGAACTTGTCTGATTGAAGAATGATTGAAGACTGCTGGAACAGGGATCAGTTCAGAGCTTTTTTATTGGTTAATTGGTTAATTTGTTTAAATCAGTTTGTTCTTGTTTGCTGCTGTTATATTTAAGTGTGCATCTATTCTCCTGTGTTAAATCGACCTAAACAGTGTTTAAATATATTTAGCATAGTCTGGTACAGCTTCTTCTGTATCCAGATCTGTTTGTATTATTCCTGTGTTTCCTGCTATGCCATCTTGTGCTGGCCGGGGCCTGCCTGCACTTAGTGGGAGTAAGTGAACTAGTTGGAACTGGTCTGGCATAGGGTGTTGAGCTAAGAGCTCAGGGACAAGGGTTGATTGGTCAATTCCAGTGTTTCTATTTTTCTGTTTAACTTTTGTTTTTGTGGTATTTAAGCATAGCATTCTCATGGGTTTGTGCTTGTTTGCCTATCGTGCACCACCGGTGCACTGTTTTAACCCTTTGTGAGTTACCTCATTTGCATTTTTTCCCTTACCAGCAATCCTGTGTAAGTCAGACCCTCACCTGCAGCTACTGTATTGATTTTATCTAGCCATACTCACACCTATAGGTACTCTTCTCAGATAGTACCCACTCTACTATCCCTGACCTCTCTTCCACAGATTCTGATAACTATGGGCAGACAATTTCCTATGGTTTCTCCTGCTAGTCTGGTTCATATGGGCAACCTGAGACAGTGCAGCAACTGCCTCTTGTACACAAACAACCTTCTACTACTACCATCTAGGAACGCAATATGTGAGAGATGCAATTACATTAAGAACCTAGAATCCTTACTGTCTCAGTCACAAGCCGGTACATCTGGCACTGAGGAGGTTGTCTGCACAAACACTACGAACACCACACTTCTAACACCATCCACATCTGTACAACACACTCCTACATATGCAAAGGTTCTCAACAAAAATGTACCTAAACAAAAGAGACCTCCAAAGCAAAAACACACATACACATCACAACCCACAACACCAAGCATCACACATAGTACACACATCTGTGTCTCACAGACTTCTAAAGCCCAACCAAAAACCCAACATACTAGTCATAAGAGATTCTATCGTGAGACACACAGATGTGCCACTCACCAAGTTAGACAAGGATAAAGTCAAGGCAAGTTGCTTGTCAGGTGCTATAATCCATCATATTATGCACACACTCAAGTCTCTTAGCAGGCACTGTTATGACTCTGTCATAGTCCATGTTGATGTGAATGACTTGAGACATACCTCTCCGGACTATATGAAGAGAGACATGATTGAGCTCACTTTATATGTATCCCAGGCAGGTATGTCCCTAACCTTAAGCAGCATCCTACCATCACCCAGAATGATGCCTCAATACAAACAGAAAATGATTGACTTCAATGATTGGCTTATTTTCTGGTGTCATTCCAAGGGGATCCAGTACCTGAAAGCCTGAGAGGACATGATTGTCAGACCACAATGCTTTGCCAGAGATGACCTTCATCTGTCTCCCCTGGGCTTCAGGCTTCTGGCAAAGGCTCTTACCTCCCTATAGTGCCTTTTTTAGGCAAAGTCACAAGCACAAAATTACCAACATGAAAAATTCTTCTAAACAAAATTTAAAGGTCATGCTGCTAAACGCTAGGAGTCTTAGCATGAAACTGCACTCATTGTAAGCATTTCTCACCCTGGAGGATGCTGACATTTGTGCAGTCACTGAAACCTGGTTCAAAGCTGTGGAGAGCACCCCAACCTTACCAGGTTGGTCATCCTACCATACTTTCAGACCCCAAACCAAAGAGCTACTAAGCCAAAGGAGGTGGTGTTTCAATATTTATCAAAGACATACACACTCCCAGGCTAGCCAAATGGTATGATGCACAGGAGACACTCCAAGTTCAGTTAAGTGTTGACAAAACACCTATTCAAATCATAGCTAGCTACAGACCCCCAACCATGACTCAAGAACCCCACTCCACCTATCCTGACTTACTTAAATCCATCAAGATTCAACCCTCTACCTTGATCCTGGGTGACTTTAACTACCCAACCATAGAGAAACACCTCTTCTAGCCCAAACATGAATGCCCAGATATTCCTCAACTTCATCAATACAATGTATTGGATCAGCTGGTAGACACCTCTACAAGAGGTGAAAATATCCTGGACTTGGTTCTAACCAACATGAGTAGCTAATGTAGCACCTCTACAGTGTCTTCCTCCTTGGTAAGATTCGACTATAAAACGATCACTTTGGAAGTCACCATCTCCCATGACCCCCCCCCAACTTGTGAGGGTCAAACAAAAAAACTTTTCCAAAGCTGACTACAATCTTCTCAGAGCAGGTATAAGCAGCTTCACAGCCAACATCCCTTCAGTTGGAACTAGCACTAATGTCCAAGCCTGCACCAGAAAACTATATGAGTACTACATAGCTGTATGGACTCAGAAATACCTGACAGGACCAAATCATCTTCCTCAAGGAAGAGTAAACCTGTCTGTTGGACAGTAGCAATAAACAAACACTATAATAAAAGGAAAAAAAATGATGCGGTCCAGGACTAAGAAGGAGCAGGTGCCAACTTAGAAGCAATCTCTTCTTTGTCTGAACAAGCAAATAATATCACTGGTGAAATCCTCTAAGGCTAACTTCAAGTCCAAATTGGCCACATCTACTAATGACAATCACAAGGCCTTCGTTACATATATCTGCAATCTCAAAGGTAACACCCAAATCTGCTCTGAACTGGTGGTCAATAACATCATAGACACAAACACCATAGATATAGCCAACCTGCTGGCAGACAGGTTCAGTGAAAACTTTACCCCCTGTCCCCCATCAGTAAAGCAGGACATCCCCAGCACCTGCCCCCCCCCTCCCCTCATCACCAGGGAGCAGGTCTTTAATGCCCTCTTCAAAGGCAAAAAATATAGTCTCCATGGGACCAGAAAATATCCCTGGCTGTATCCTACATGAACTGAGGTATGAGCTCTCAGCTCCATTAGGCACCCTATTCAACCAAAGCCTGAACACTGGCTTCATCCCAGCTGAATGGAGGACAGCTGCTGTCATCCCTCTACACAAAGGTAGAGCATCCACTAACCCAAGCAATTATAGGCCCATCAGCCTAATTAGCCTGATCTGCAAGGCCATGGAATGCATCATGGACCTTATAAACAAGGACATTGGCAACCTCCAAATGTTTGACCCCACACAGTTTGATTTTGTTAAAGGGAGAGCATGCCTGTTAAACTTGGTCAACTTCTTCGAAACAGTCACCAAAACCATGGACAAGGGGAAGACAGTGCACACCACCTACCTTGACCTAGCCAAAGTCTTTGACATTATTCCCCACTCGGGCATAATAGATAAACTCTCCCAGCTAGGCATCAACCTGTATGTTATCAGTTGGGTAGCTACCTGGCTCACTTATAGAAATCACTCAGTCAAAATAGGTGAAGCCACCTCTAGTAGTACACCTGGCTTGGTCTCGGGGCCTCTATTGTTTGGGATATACTTTTCTGAGGTGCAAGCCAAAACCCATGGTCTGGCTGACAGGCTGACCAAGTTTGCAGATGACTGCAAGCTGGGTGCTGTCTTAAATTCCCCTAGTAATTTGAACATCCTCCAAGATGGCCTTACCCAAACTAATGACTGGTGCCAGAAGCATGGCCTCAAACTGAATGCCAAGAAATACATCATAATCCCCTTTGGGGAAAATGGCATCCAGACTAATTATCACATTAATAACAACGTACTAAGCATGCAATCAGTCGTGAGGGACTTGAGTACCCAGATTGATAGCACCCTGACTTTTGACCACCACATTGCCTCCTTTGTATGGAAGGCTTTCTACATGGCCCAGATCATAAGTAAGAGTATTTCATCCAGGAACAATTGGGTCATAACATCCCTGTACTCCTCCCTTATCAGACCCATTATCAAGTACAATGTCCCCTTTGGCATGCACCTTGCTAAGCACATGCAGCAGCTGGAGAGACCACAGAGGTTCTTGACCAGAAAAGTCCAGAGTCTCAAACACCTATCCTATACAGATAAGCTAAAAGCTGTCTGGCATACAAGGCCATCTCAGACACAGCCTTGATGGAGCTGCTGCATATCCGTAAGTCAAACTCCACTCACAGAACCCACACGCAAGACCTCAACCTGGTTTGTGACATTAATAGAACTTGTTGGCATGATAGATTTGTGTCCCAAAGACTCTTCCATCTATGGAATAAACTTATTCTCCATGTCAAGCAGAGTATCTCACTAGCCCTCTTTAAGAGGAACCTGGACGACTGGATGGAAAACAGAAAATACACCCCCTGGGATCTTACCTGTGTCCCTGCTGGACAGGGGAAACAGGTGCTGACTTTGTGGGAACATGGGCGAAATTCTTGGCTAGGCTTATAAGGGCCTACAGGCCAATAGCCTAGTATCATCTTATGAATCTATAGGTTGTGAAAGGGTTATGATTCTGTAACCTGTATGCATGTTCTAACATCAGTCAGGTGTATGTAAATTATTTCCTTTGATTACTCTCACAGTCTAGATCACAGTGGCAGTGTAGTCCATTTCACAGTTTCATACTAACCTGGCTTCCCTTTTGGGCCTAGCTAGTTATCCAGGTGAGAATCAAACCCCACATCTTGTGTCTGTAGGGTAAACACCTTAATCATTATGCCATTATGCTAACAACAGCACTGTGGGTATAATTAGGTATACTCAATTAACTCTAGTGAGTAAATTTTTTTCTGAGCATGTCTCAAAAAATGTATAGTGGAAGCAGTCCATAATTATTGATAGCTGTCTAATCTAGTATATAATGTACATTCCCATACAGAACAGAAATTTACCCATAAAATAGCCTTTTTATGATTATACGTGGCAACAAACTGAAAATACAAGTCCCTTTTTACCTTGCATAGGTCAGCAGTTTGAGAGTTGAGTACATTTTTTAAATGATGGGTGGCTGGTGGGGGCAACAGCGTAAGTTTGGATACAAATTATAAATTTCTGGATGCACACTTGATGTGTGCGACCTGCAGCATATACAATATCGTGTAATGTAGCTGGTTTCCTTGCTAACTGTTATCTCACCTCACCATTTTAACATCATTTCACATGTATCACATTTACTCCCTTTGTTACACTGTAACTGTGTCCCTCTCACCTCCTTTGTCAACATTTACTTTTTATAATGTCGATGTCCCCCTGAGTGGACAAGATTATTTAATAGTTATCAATAAATATTATTAGTGGTATTTTTACATTAATCTTTTTATGTATAACTATGTGTTCCTTGTTAAGCTCCCCTTGTCTCTTAATTACATATTTCAAGTTGTCCTTGCCTTGTATTGTGCCGTCCATGCATGCTTGCTTACTGAGGTTGAGCTTATTTACAACCTGCCATTTATATTGTGTGTGTGAGCCTACCTGCACCTCATTGTGACCACTAGAATGTGTTCTAGTCATGAACAGGTACTGCTCGATGTGTAGGGCTGTTTAACGGCTTGCATATTTAATAACCACTGCTGCTCGTCTCACTAAGACAAATGAACAGATAGCCATAGTACGACATGTACGTGCTTGTTACTGAATCCCTGGGGAAGTATCTATGGTGTCTAGAAGGTCAACAAAGAAGAGAAAGGCTGAAGTAAGTACGGAAATGATAAACAGAAATGTTTTCTTCCTTTCATAAGACTCATCAGAGAAACTTCATTTCAAGTTATTGTATCCTGTATTACGTTGAACCTTCTACCCACAATCCACACAGAACCCTGACAGGCACAAAATGAACTAACAAAAAAGACCTGGAAGAGGAAGAATGGAAAGAAGGAACAAATAGCCAGTCAACAAATGCAGAAAAGCAAATTATGGACACTTAAGGTGAGAGATTTCTGACAAAGCCCTTTCCTATTTTTCAAAAGAAAATGATGGACAAAACAAAGATGATGAAAGACCTTTCCAAAAAGTGAGAGATTCCATGGGGGTGAGAGGTTGTAGAAAGGAAGTAAGAATTTTGCTGGCTGTTGTATATATATTTTCACTGAAAGCACTGTGACAAGATATAAGGAATATTATGGGAGACGTTCTAACCTTTCTTCAGGGATGTATGATAGTAGATGGAGACTGAAACACTATAATAAATATGGAAGGCATCTCTGTAGGACCAAGAAATCAAAGAATATTGTTTGAGAACATATATTTAGAGAAATGTATACATGCATTTGGACTCACTGATGTAATGAAAATAAGACAGATTGAATTGGAATATACACATATTTCAAGGAAATATGATTATTTGGAAATATTAGATAAGATATTGTGGGAAGAAATATCCAGGGAAGGAAGCACGGCAAGGCTTCTTGTATGCTCTGTGTGTGCGTAATGTTGTTATCTTTTTTGGTGTTGACAGGAAGTGGAATCTCCGTTTTTATGCCCTTATAACATAAATATGGGAGATTTCCCTTCCCCCCGATCTGTGAGTTGGTATCGGTGTATATTTTGCAGGGGGGGGTGTGGCACAGCCCCCCCCCATGAGCCCCATTTGAAGCCCCCCCAAAAGTAATTTTTGACCTTTTTTTTTTCATTTTAAAACTCGAAGCCTCAACTTGATCGATCTTTTTGAATCTTGAGTGTATGAGGTTCAAAGATTTTGGGAAGATCTTCTCCCAGGGAATTGTTATGGCTAGGCTTGTATAGGCCCTAGGGCCGAATAGCCTAGTACCAACCTATGAACCTATGAACCTATAACATGTTATACACTGAAAGAATATTGAAAGAATATTGAAAAAAATATCATGTGAATCACAAAAACATATCCAGTGATACTCAGAGACCATGTATTTATACAAATGTAGTTTCGTAAGCAAGTAAAAGATTATTGCAACAAACACTGGTATTTTCCAGATTTTTTTCTGAAAAAGAAGCTGTTTAATGATTGAGTAGATCATACTTTAAGTGAAATTATATTAGATTTGAATCTAAATAATAAAGAACTTGCAAAGGATTGGGATAACTGTAAACCAAAGATTAAAAATGAGGTAAAAATTAAAGCAAACAAGATATGGGCGGCCTCGGTGGTGCAGCGGTTAGCGTTGCTGCCTCACAGCAAGAGGTTCTCTGGTTTGACACTCGGCTGGGGTGCCTTCTGTGCAGAGTCTGCATGTCCTCCCTGTGGTCGTGTGGGTTTCCTCCAGGTGCTCCGGTTTCCTCCTACATCCCAAAGACATGCTGTAGGTGGATTGGACACTCTAAATTGGCCCTAGGCGTGAGTGTGTGCATGTGTGTGCCTTCTGTGGAAGGTTGGGTGCTGGGCTGGCAGCTTGACACTGTAAAACTCCACTGCCAATCATGAGCAGACAGGTGATCTGCTGTGGCGACCCCTAACTGGGAAAAGCCGAAAGAAGAAGTAACAAAATGCATCTAGAGTGCTTAAAAGTATGGGATTTACAAAAGCAAAAAAGTGGAATTAGAACAGAACAGGTTGAACAGCATAGGAAAGAAGCTAGAATGTCTATGTAACACTAATCAGAACATATGAATAAACGTAAAGCAATGGTTTTAAAACAACTATTTTTCACAATAATCTTAGAACAACCAAATTGATAACATTTGAGGCAACAAAATGTTGAAAGGATGATAACTAAAATGAGGAATTATAAGAATGGATGACTAGAAGCGAACACACCAGTACAGTACATTATACAAAGAAAATGTACAGTTTGAGAGTAAAACACAATGAATGACTACATATTTGAGACAGTTACAACCTCCTCAGTTAACAAAAGTAACACTGAAAACAAAACAAACTGAAACTGAAATAAAAAAGTCAATGAGAAACCAGAATACAGGGAGACATTTTGGAAGTGATGGAATTCCAGCAGAAGTATGTGAAAAAGAAGGAACTGGAGATAATAAAAGTCTGGCTAGTACTTTTTAACAATATGTTTTGGGTGGGGTAGACATGAAGGACAATAACCGGCATTTCATAATGGTAAGGATAAAAACATTTTATTCCTGCATGTTGTGCAATTTTATTGTGGGTTTTAGAATAAACAACAAAATGCAAACCATCATAAAAGTCTCATACAAAAAAGACGTAGAATTTATCTCAGTGGGACAGAAATGCTACACATTATGTTTACAAAGCCTTATGTACAATTAAAATAAAAATAAAAATGACATATGGTCTGCAGTCACTTCTCAAAACCAAAACTCATATTTTAGAACCAGCTTACACCACTAAGAACATACTGTGCACAATGAAAGACTAAACTTAACATAATGATCATTATACTATATATATTTTAGCATTTGTATAACTGTAACTATTACTATAGCCATTTCAGTGGCTCAGAAGGTTGCATGCAGAGATGTCATTCTGAGAGACTAGTCCTGGGTAGGGTAGAGTGCTGTAGATAATTTGTTGACACAGTGATTAGTCCTGGGAAGGACAGTATGCTGCAAAGAGTTTGCTGAGACAGTGACTAGTCCCGAGTAGGGCAGTGTGTTGCTAAAAGTTTGTTGGGACAGTGACTAGTTATTGGAATGGCAGACTGCTGCAGAGAGTGTCTTGAGACAGTGACTTGTCCAGGGTAAAACAGTAGACTGCAGAGAGTTTGTTGACAGAATGACTAGTCCTGGGTAGGGCACTGTACTATAAAGAGTTTATTGAGACAGAGATCAGTGACTGATAGTCTTGTGTAAGGCAATGTGCTCCAGAGAGTTTGTTGAGAAACTGACTAGTCCAGGGTAGGTTAGTGTGCTGCTGACAGTTTGTTGGGAGACTGACTAGTCCTTGGTAGGGCAGTGTGTTGCAGAGAGGTTGTTGAGACAGTCACTAGTCCTATGATTGGGCAGTTTGCTGCAGAGAGCTTGTTAAGACAGTGACTAGTCCTGCGTATGGTAGTTTGCTGCATAAAATTTATTGAGACAGTGACTTGTCCCGGGTAGGGCAGTGTGCTGCAGAGAGGTTGTTGAGAGAATGACTAGTCCAGAGTAAGGTGGTGTGCTGCAGGGAGTTTGTTGAGACAATGACTAGTTCTGGGTAGGGCAGTGTGCTGCACAGTCTGTTGAGACAGTAACTAGTCCTAGGTAGGGTAATGTGCTACAGATAGTTTGTTGAGGCAATTATTAGTCCTGGATAGGGTAGTGTTCAGCAGAGAGTTTGTTGAAACATTGACTTGTCCAGGCTAGGACAGTGTGTTGCAGAGAGTTTGTTGAGACAGTGACTAATCTTGGGTAGGGCAGTGTGATGCAAAGAGTTTGTTGAGACAGTGATTATTCCCGTGTAGAGCAGTGTGCTTCAGCGAGATTGTTGAGACAGCAGCTAGTCCTGGGTAGGTTAGTGTGCTGCAGACAGCTTTTTGAGGCTGACTAGTCATTGGTAGAGCATTATGCTACAAAGATGTTCAGACAGTGATTAGTCCTAGGTAGGGCTGTGTGCTGCGGAGAGATGCTTGAGACAGCAACTCGTTTTGTGAAGGGCAGTGTGCTGCAGAGAAGTTGTTGAGAAATGGTGACTAGTTCTGGGGGGTTAGAGTGCTGCAGAGAGTTTATTGAGACAGTTACTAGTCCTGTGTAGGGCAATGTGCCGTACAGAGCTTGTTGAGATAGTGACTAGTCTTGGGTAGATCAGTGTACTGCAGATGAGACAATGATTAATCCTGGTAGGACTGTGTGCTACAGAGAGTTTGTTGAGAAAGGGACTAGTCCTGGGAAGGGCAGTGTGCTGAAGAAAGTTTTTTGAGTCCATGACTAGTCCTGAGTAAGTCAGTGTACTGCAGATGTGACAGTAACTAGTCTTGGGTAAGGCAGTGTGCTGCAGAGAGGTTGTTAAGATTATGACTACTCCTGAGTAGGGTAGATCTCTACAAAGAGTTTGCTGAGAGAGTGAATAGCCTTCAAAAGAGCAGTGTGCTGTAGAGACCTTGTTGAGATAGTGACTAGTTTCGGGTAGGTCACTATACTGCAGTTGAGACAGTGACTACAATCTTAGCTAGGGCAGTGTGCTGCAGAGAGGTTGTTGAGAAATAGTGACTAGTCCTGGGTAGGGTAGAGTGCTGCAGAGAGTTTGTTGAGACATTTACTAGTCCTGTGTAAGGCAGTGTGCTGTATAGAGCTTGTTGAGACTTTGACTAGTCTTGGGTAGGTCACTGTACTGCAGATGAGACAATGATTAATCTTGGTAGGGCTGTGTGCTGCAGAGAGTTTGTTGAGACAGAGACTGGTCCTGGGAAGTACAGTGTGCTGAAGAGAGTTTTTTGAGTCCATGACTAGTCCTGAGTAAGTCAGTGTACTGCAGATGAGACAGTGACTAGTCTTGGATAAGGCAGTGTACTGCAGAGAGGTTGTTGAGATTGTGACTACTCCTGGGTAGGGTAGATCTCTACAAAGAGTTTGTTGAGAGAGTGAATAGCCTTCAGTAGAGCAGTGTGCTGCAGAGACCTTGTTGAGACAGTGACTAGTCTCGGGTAGGTCACTATACTGCAGTTGAGACAGTGACTACAGTCTTGGCTAGGGCAGTATGCTGTAGAGAGGTTGTTGAGACAGTGACTAGTCCTGGGTAGATCACTCTTCTGCAGATAAGACAATGACTAGCTCTGGGTGTGGCAGTGTGCTGCAGACAGGTTGTTGAGATGGTGACTCGTCCTGTGTAGGGTAGTGTGCTGCAAAGGATTTGTTGACACTGTGACTAGTTCTAGATAAGGCATTGTACTGCAGGGAATTTTGTTGGGAGAGTGACTAGTGCTTGGTAAAGTTGTGTACTGCAGAGAGCTTGCTGAGACAGTGAATAATCCTGGGTATAGCAGTGCCCTGAAGAGAGTTTGTTGAGACAGTGACCAGTCCTGAGTAGGACATTGTACTACAGAGAGTTTTTTTTTTAATAGTTACTACTGCTTGGTAAGTCAGTGTGCTGTGGAGAGTTTATTGAGAGAGAGAGTGACTTCTTCTGTGCAGAGAGTTTGTTTAGACAGTGACTAGTCCTCGGTAGTGTTTTGTGATGCAGAGAGTTTGTTGAGGCAGTTAATAGTCCTATATACAGCATTGCATTAGAGAGAGTTTGTTAAGACAGTGAATAGTCTTGGCTAGTGCAGTGTGCTGTGAAGAGTTTGATGGGTCACTGACTAGTCCTGGCTATGGCAGTGTGCTGCAGAGAGTTTGTTGAGACAGTGTCTAGTCTTAGGTAGATCACTGTACTGCAGATGAGACAGTGACTAGTTCTGGATAGGTAAGTGCACTGCAGAGAGTTTGTTGAGACAGTGACTAGTCCTGGTAGTCCTGGGTAGGGCATTGTGCTGCAGACAGTTTATTGAGACAGTGATTAGTCCTAGGTAGGGCACTATACTGCAGATGGCACAGTGACTAGTATTAGGTACAGCAGTGCATTGTAGAGAGGTTGTTGAGGCAGTGACTAGTCCTTGATAAGGCTGTGTGTTGCACAGAATTTGTTGAGACAGTGACAAGTGCTTGATAAGGAAGGATGTTGCAGAGTGTTTGTTGAGACAATGAATTGTCTTGGGTAGGGCAGTGTGCTGTACTCAGCTTGTTGAGACAGTTTCCAGTCATAGGTATGACAGAGTCTTGCAGAAAGTTTTTTGAGATGGTGACTACTCCAGGGTAGGGCAGTGAGCTACAGAGAGTTTTGTTGAGATGGTGACTATTCCTGGGTAGGGCAGGTAGGGTGTTGTGCTGCAGAGTTTGTTGAGACAGTAACAAGTCCTTAGTGGGGCAGTATGGTGCAGACAGTTTGTTGAGACAGTGAATATCCCTTTGTGGGGCAGTGAGCTGTAGTGAATTTTTTGAGACAGTGATAGGAACATATTCTGAACCTAGAACCCTACACACTTTCCTCTCCCTTTCTTTCTCTTTCACTGATTGTTTTTTTCTCAGACTTTTCTTTTGGGTTTAACCATTCCCACCCACCCCTTGTACAGTTTCCTTTATACTTAACCATCCCTTCCCTTCCTGCCCAGCCATCCACTACAATTCCACTTCCTGTCTACTACCACTCCAACAATCCAACATCCACTACAATTTCACTTCCTGTCTATTACCACTCCCACAATCCAACATTAAATCACACTTAACATATTCACCTACTTTATAATTATTTCTTACAGCTCCTCTCTTCCCTCCTTAACCAAACTACTCATCATGCTGCATCTACTTATATCTGCAACATTACTCACTATACTCTCTATTCCTACCTCCTATCACTTCTACCTCTCAAATCCATTCTTGTGTTCCCCTACCTCACACTCACACTACAGCTTTCCTACTTCATCTTCTTTTTCCATCTCTCCAGACCTATTTAACTCTACTACCACAACTCTGTGCAAAAGACACATATTTCAAATTCTCAAACCAGCTAATAGGACTAAATCTAGACCTCCCAAATACTATCTACTTTTCACATCAGGTGCTTTTCTATATAAACAATTACTCTCCTCGGGGGACATCCACCCCAACCTACCTCTCACCCCCTTTATCTACCTTAACTACCTCCTCCTCACAACCCTCTTCCAATAACCAGTCAGACATACAACCTCAGTCCCATTTCCCAATACCTTGCAAACACCTCACCTTATATTCACTAAACATACAAAGCCTAGCAAATAAAATTACTGAACTACACTCTTGGTTAGCTTACAAGACCCCTCACATCCTATCCCTATCAGAAATTTGACTCAAGCCTCACACCTCAAACAGTGAAAATTCTCCCCCCTGGTTACAACATCTACTGCTCTGATAGAACATCAAAGAAAGGAGGTGGTGTAGCCATTCTCTACTCTAACACCCTTAACCTCTCACCTTACCTCACACCTATTCCTAAATTTCATGCTGCTGAACTCCTCATTCTCAATCTTCATCTGAATCCTCACAAAAAACTTGCTATCGCTTCTATCTACATTCCTCCTGGCAACAATATACCCATTCTTGAAAACATACTATCCTGGTTCTATCTCAACATACCTTACGAAACACTCATCATTGGTGATGTTAATATAGACTGGTCAAAACTTTCTACTGACTCGCCCTTACTCAGTATTCACCTTCATGGTTTCCACCAACTAATTTCTAAAACTCTTCCTCCAGCTCCACAATAGATTGGATTCTTACTAACTCCCTTCAACATTACCACCAACCCAAAACCCTACCAGACTCCCTTACCTCTCTACTTCTGTCCTAATATATTACCCTCACACTCCTAAATGCCACCTCCTTAGAGATTGTCGGAAACTATACTCATTTAACTCTTCTCAGTTTAACTCACTTCTACAAAACATTGACTGGTCCATCCTCAGACAACTTCCCCTGAATGATGCCGTTGACACTTTTAATAGCATTTTCCTTAATACTCTGGACTCCCTATCTCCCTCTAGGATGATCAGAGTGAAATCTAATCATGCCCCCTAGCTTTCAAAAGAAACTAAGACTATCATGAAACAAAGAGACAGTGTCTGGAAAGCCTGGATCAAAACTAAACAAACTCCTCATCTTCTCAAATACAGACAACTATGTAATCTTGCCAAAAAACAGACAATTATAGACAAAAAATTATTTTATAGCTCAGGCCAGCATAAACATAGATTTAAGAAACAGCTACCCTACTTAATTCCCACTTTATTTCCTCCATCCCAAATCTTCTACCCTCTCAACCTAACTCCTACTCCTTACCAAACCCAACACCCATCCCCAATAACACTTTTTTCTCCTTCCAGCCACTTCCCACTTCTTACATCAAATATCCACTGCTCAAACTTAAACCCTGCTCTCTCTCTACTGATAAATTACCTCCCTCCTTCCTCAAACTTGCAGCTGACTCTATTGCCTACCCAGTGACTATATTAGTTAACAGATCTATGTTAAAATCTACTGTTCCTACTCTTTGAAAATCTTTCTACACTACCCCTCTCCATAAAGGAGGCAACTCCACTGACCCTACCAACCCCATCTAAGCTACCAGAAAAATGTATCCATACATAGCTTCTAAACCACCTTCTCAATCACAACTTACTTACCCCTACTCAGCATGATTTCCGCCCCTATCACAGCACAACTACTGCTCTACTCTCCTTCACCCACACCATTGCAGAATCCCTGGACAATAATAAACCTACATCCTGTCTTTTTCTAGACCTCTCAAAAGGATTTGATACAGTATCCCATCCTTTACTTCTATCAAAACTCGCAAACTTTCACCTATCCTCCTCCACTCTCAGCTGGTTCGCTAGCTATCTATCTGGATGCCAACAATCAGTCAAATGGCTGTCCTCCTAGTCTCCTTTCCTGTCTATCTCTACTGGTGTTCCACAAGGTTCCATCTTAGCCCCCCTCTTATTCAACATCTTTACCAATGACCTCTTCACCTCTTGCAATCAGTCATCTCTCATACAATACGCTGATGACTTCACTATTATTTCTACAGCCGACAACATCTCTGACCTACACACGCTAACCCAAAAAGCTCTACTTTCCACCGAACAATGGCTTTCAAAAAACATACTAATTCTCAGTTTCAAAAAAAAAAAAACTCTTGCTCTTCCTCTCCCGTTCTCTTGCTCAACATAGATCATCCTTTGTCATTAAGTCTTGTAGTAATACAGCCATCCAACCTGACACCCACACTAAACTCTTAGGGGTCATCACTGACGATGAACTAAAATTCAATCAACATATAAGCAATGCATAAAGAAAACCCATCAGAAAATAGGTTTCCTTTATCGCAACAGAAAATACCTCACTCCTGACTCTCCTCTATGCCCCAGTTCTCACAAATATTCAAACTACTATCCTGAACAAACTTCAACAAACCTACCACAAAATAGCCAGATTCATTACCAACTCCCCACTGTATTGCCTTAAAGTCTCTACAATGGCTGGAGCTCCCACAACTACTACATCTCTACCAGTTTTACATGCTGCAGTCTATGCTCTTTAAACCCTCCTACTGTCCATCTCTATCTCTCCTTGTTTCTATCTACTCCCCTTCTCGATCTCTCCGTACCTCAAATCAGAAATTGCTCGATATCTACCACCCTAATAGGTCTGTAGGTAAGCAACTCTACAAACACTCTGTGGCCCAAGCTTGGAATAAACTTCCCCTGGACATATGCTCTATTTCTCACACTCCACTATTTAAAAAAGAACTGAAGACACATTTATTCAACTCCAGAACCTGTCCCTGCTATGACTCTCAGTAGATCCTACAGGCACTCTTGACTCTCCCCCATTGTTCAGCAACAAAGAATTTAATAAACAAAAAAATTTTGATTTATTTTCTCTTTTTAATTATAATCTTCACATGTAGTTGTTTACTTCTATTGCTTACTATTATTGTTTGTAATACTTGTTTTTCTTGTACTGTAACTATATATTGTATTTTCTGGAGCTTTTCTCCTCGGGTTTCCACTGAAAATGGGACAAAATCCCAGTTGGGTTAATCCGGTTAACAAATGTCAATAAATAAATAAAAAATTCTCAGCTTTCAGAAGGGACTTGTAACTGGATTATTATTAAGGCACTGAATAAGGTAAAACACAGTATATTTTTCAGTAGAGCAGTATACTGATACGTACAATAACGCACTGAATAAGGTAAAACACAGTATATTTTTCAGTAGAGCAGTATACTGATAAGTACATGCATTTGCTGGATTATTTTAATAATTACCAAGGGTAGCACAGTGGCAATGCAGGTAGTGTTGTTGCCTTACATCAAGAGGTTTTCTGGTTTGATTCTTGGCTCTCATGCCTTCTGTGTAGAATCTACATATCCCCGCTGTGATTGTGTGGGCTTTCTCTGGGTGCTTCCATCTCCTTCTGCATTCCAAAGACATGCAGAAGGTGGATTTGACACTTTAATTTGGCCACAGGTGTGAGTGTGCATTTGTATATGTGGTATGGAAGAATAACTACAATAGGGCTAGCCACCCAGTAGTCTGAACATCGGCTCTAGATAATTGTCACTGTTGAAGTGACATCCCAACTCCACATGCAAAAAATGAGAAAAAAGGTTTGTGGATAGAACGATTAAGATAAAGGACTCCTGTTAGTCTGGTAGCCCAAGTAACTGTAAAACCTATGTCTGTCCAATAAAAGGGCTCACCTCTATGTTCCAGAGACATATTTTCTGTTGGTAGGCCAGCTTGGCATTTCTTAACATTTTCTAGCATATACTACATGATAATCGTACAGAGGAGAAGCAACAGACTTACTGATTCAAGGTTTTGAACAAGATATAATAACAGAAATGTATTTTTAAAGTATTTTTATTGATATTTTTACCATCAGAAATAAACATACATACATAGAAATTGTCATGGTAGAATCCATTATATTGTCTCATTTACAAAGATAATACCATCAGCTTTATCTGAACAGGTGTGTCCTTCATAGCCTAATAAAGATAATCTTGCTATAAATATAATCTTCTGTACTATGGTGTATTTAGAGTTTATAAAGCCCCCCCCTACCAAGAATACATATCATTCTAACCTCAAGGTATTCCCTGATAACCTGCTTTTACCAATAAACAGGGAAATATTATTATGATAGCTTTTAAACATTAAGTTCCTTATCACTAACTAAACCTAAGTATTTAACAGATGATCTGCATGTATCTTATATAAAAGACACCCTATTTTCAAATATTTATTTCCCTTCACCTGCTTATTAATATTCTTTCACATACTATTTTGATTAGTAACTATATAAGTCCATCCTTATGTCGTGATTCCTTTCCCATAACCATTTTGTATCCTGTATCTGCTTATAAGCTTAACTACCACTTTTCAAAGCATTACAGTAATTCTAGTTCTTACTTACCATTTCCTTATCAGCCTTTTGTTTATTTTTAACTATTTCTTGACCAGATATGCCCAATGGACAAATTGCCCCTTTTTAGTGGTGATCAGGGAGCACTGTCTTGTTAAGCGACTTGTTCAAAGCCAGACAGTACACAAATGATGGTGGAAAGACTCAAACCTAGTACCAAGGGAGAATAAGCATCTCATTGGCAGCTCAGAGATTTTGCCCACCGTGCTAACTGCCAGATGGTGTCCTAACTTTCAAGAGGTATACAAGCAATTGTGTGCAACCTACTGCCTTAAGACAATGTTGTGCTGAAAAATACATCTGTCCTCCTCACCACTCCCACCTATAATCCTTATTCGTATGTAAGTTTCTCCATATTTGATAAGCTTTTATTATATATCCTTGTTTATTAGTAGCCTCTTTGTACTAATGAAATCAAATCCAATACCCCTCAGAACGGTATCTAGGTTATTACCTACCCTAGTTAATCCCCACTCACGGAACATTATTAGGTAGAACATTCATAAAAAATATCATCTTGTATAATACACATATGTACCACTATAATCTTTTTTAATACTATTCAGTCTGCCAGTCCAAAATATACGCCTTTTTTATCCCTTGCAGCCAAACTCACCCATCAGAATGATTAACGGAGGGAATTGTTTTTCAAGTTTATTTCCCAGAAAACCACCATCATCAAAATAAAAACATCATATCTAATGTAGCCGCTTCCATTTCCAGTTTTGACATTTGACCGGCATAAACTATCCTCTACACTCATCTTTTCCACCCATACAATACAGATCGCAAGACTAATCCATCACAGAGCAACCAGGGGTTTCCTCATCTTTGTGCAACTCAGATTAACTTCTGTATTTAATATGCAAGTTTAATTCAGTCCCTTTAAACTATCTAAACATCTCTCATTTTAACAGATTATCTCTTAAAATATAAATCATAGTCCAAGACTTATGTATGTAACGATACTCAGTATCGATAACCTGCAGACGTCTCCAGTTATTCGATAACCTCCATGATCTATCCTTTAATGTTTTTTCATAAGATGTGTCCCCTCTCTTCTTCTGCATATCAGATGTTTAAAAGACTGATAATCCATAGCACTACAGATGGAGATATTAAAAAAAGTCTTTTGCTCATAATAAAACTTAAATACGTTTAGAACATGTCTCATAACTCCAGGGTCATGTTACTAGTCATACTATTGTCCAGCAGTACCTAACATTTAGCGCTTCCTAATTCAATATAACATTGAAAATTGTATCATAAAAAGGACACATTACTTATTATAAATGTTGCTACAATACAGGATACTTATAAACATGAATTTATGGCCTTATTATCAAATATTTCATGTTATGTGCAGCTTATGTTTTTGAGTTGAGGTTTATTACAACTATTACTACTACAGTAACCTCATTAAACCACAGAAAAAATACTATGTGCATGTTTTATAACTACAATTCAGCCTTGAAAATAATTCAGTATTGCTCAAACAAAAAAGCAACCTAACACATTTGTTCATACATTCTCTTGTGTAAGTAACAATCAACTAAAGTGCCAGTTCATCAGCTATTAATTTTGAATACAGATACAAGATGAACTATCCATTGATAAAATATACAAATGTATACTAACATGTTACATTATTCCAGTGCTGTTGTTGTTGTTGGTTTTTTTTCGGCTTTTCCTAGTTAGGGGTCGCCACAGCTGAACTCTGATCCGCTAATGATTGGCAGTAGATTTTTACGGTGCTAAAGTGCCAGCTCGACGCCCAGCCTTCAATGAAGGCACACCCATTCACGCATGTCTTTTGAATGCTACTCAACCTGGGGAGGACATGCAGACTCCACACAGAAGACGCTCCAGCCGAGAATCAAATGGGAGAACCTCTTGTTGTGAGGCGACAATGCTACCACTGCACCATTGCGGCTTACATAATTCCAGTGTATTTCTATAAATAAATCAAACCATCTGCTAATGAGTGTAAAGATGGGTAACTCCTTTGCTAACAAATTCCCCTGCATAACCAGCAACAAACAGAAAGACCCCATATAAACTAGAGTCATCACTGCGCAATACCTTAAACCTCCTGTGAACAAGGCCCACGAAATATGTGCAGGTGACCCCTTAAGGACACTCAAGTGCTCCAGCTCTTTTAAGTTTTTCTGAATGCCCGCTGATGTATTACTTTTACTTTATTTTTTAAATCTTTACTGATGCATTCAGGCTTTTAAAGTCAACGTCTACTAGCTATAGACATGGCATGATCTACCCTTTTTATGGGCTCGTCAGTACAGCATAAATGTTTAGTTTCCCATTCTCTGCACAATCTCAGCCTATGAAATAACTTGATATCTTTACATTAAGGTGATTGCGAAATAGCCTACACAATCAAGACAAAGGAAAAAAAGGTCACACAGTAGAGCAAAGAAAACAACAAACAAAAAAACCCCCAGATTAACCAAATTTTCACTGTGTAAAACCTTAAACCTACTTTGAAGGAGGCCCATGGGATATATGCATATCCTTAACGACATTTGAATTTTTCAACTCTAAGGCTTCTGAATGCCCACTGACTATTTACTTTTTTACTTTCTGGAGTCTTTAATGATGCATTTAAAGTCAAACCCCACTAGCTATGTGTGGATATTAATGGGATTTTCCCCAGCAGATTCATTTGATTATCTATCTCTTTTGCTGTAGTCTATACTTTGCAGTGTCTATATTGGGGAAACCGTGTGCAAGATCACCTTCAAATTTTGAAGCATCTACTAGATCTCAGAAATAATTCTCAAACTAGTTCAGTACTTTTAAGGATTTCATGCACAAAATTGGGAAGGTTTATAGTCTACAGTGCATTTTTCTGTACAAGGGCCTAAAGTGAAGAAATTGTCAAATAATATCAAAGAAGCGTGATATATTCTGGAACAATATCAAGTAATTAATTAATTTGGAAGTGGCTCCTGCATAATTACTAGCCTTTTTATGAAGAGTGTTTCTTCATACCTCTCAGCTGTCCAGATTTTTGCAGAATATCCAGATTTTTGCCTCATATTTTTTATCATTTCCTCAGAAATTTTTGGTTTTCTGGCAAATTATTGGCAAATCATTGAGGACCGAAATAAGAAAAATAATGGCAGACATTTGAATTTCAGACTTCATACCCTTCAGAAAAATCATGCTAATTCAAAACCTATTATTCTATCATCTTTGCAAGTCTGTTAGAGCAATATTTAAAAATTGTCCTTACTATTTTTAGACCTTTGTCCCCCATTTATTTATGGCTTTGTCCAGATTTCATGCTCTTAGACGTTGAGAGGCATGGTCTAGGTGACTGGTCTATTTAACAGCTACAGTTCATATGTTTAAAGACTTCTAGATAGAGAAAAGACAGATTTAATTTTGTTCTCTGTTCTAGACATATCATATTGTTTTATAACTGAATAAATTTCAAGAACCTCATTTTTTCAGCTTGTATTTTTGATCTCATCCTTCTGGTGATGACCTAAAATTCATGACCACAGGAAAGTATAGGGATGAAAATAGATCTATAAAATGGGATCTTTGTCTTATGGCTTAACTCAGCTCTCAGCACCACAGACCAGTACAAAACACCAGAATTATTGATGTGCCTGTATCAATCTGCTGGTCAATCATTCAGTCTGTTCTGTGCTTAGTCTTGAACATGACCCTAACGTATTTTAAGATCTTGACTTGCAGTAGTTTCCCCCTTACCTGTAGTGAGCAGTTCACACTCTTCCAGGAGAAACCATGGTCTCTAATTTGGTGTTGATTTTAACCCCATTCACTTTGCACTCAGCAGTAAACTGCTACAATGTGTGCTAAAACTCACACTCACGTGAGGTCAAGAAGGATGTACTGATTATAAACAACAACAAAAATGAAACCCTTGCATCTCTCAGTGGGACATTTTGTAAACCTCAGCTAAACCTCAATATCGTGTCCATGAAAACTGAAAACCAAGGGAAGACAAGATTTATCCAGCGCAGACTATTACACTCACATTGAATGAATTTGATGTAACGCTGAGAATGACAATACAGCCAAAACCCTTTCTTTTCAAAAACAGAAAATAAGGCACATGGAAGTGACCCTGGGACTTTGTACTGCTGTAACACGTTCCCCAACACATTACAGGTTATGGGGTCATATGCCAACAAATCAGTAACAACCACCACCATTACCAAGCTTCATTTTTGTATTTATTTAGCTTTTTCATCTCAATACATAAACAACTTCATCAGAATAAACAACTATATTAAATTCCAAATGTAAATCCCCCAACAGGAAATGATGTTGCAAATTGTCATATTTGTAAATGTTAAATTGCTCACATTCAAATCTGAAACAGGTAATAGCATCACAGGTCTTCACCAGGTCTACAGAGCACATTCAGATAGTACTGCAAACTTTCATGACTCCCTCCAATATTCAGCCAAGGAAAATAGTTGACCCATTCTTCTATGGCTAGAATGAAATCTTCTCTTTCTCCTGAATCAGTGGATCAGCTGTTGGACAAAGATTCCCTTCCTGCATCCTGACAGAAATTGTCCAAAGAAATACATGGAGAGTGATTGTACTACAGCTGAAATGCACATTCACAAATGGGCCCATCAATGCAGTCTACCAGTGCAGAGGTAATGTCCCCTCCTTCCACAGTACATTGAAATAGATTAACCGCCATACTCTAGTAATACCCTTACATTTAGCATTTCTGGCTGGACTCATTTCACTCCCACAGCCTTAATACTAAAATACCGTTAACTGCCATAGTGATTTCATCTACAGAAATGGATGGAAGCTCATCAGATGCTTCTGTACTATGCCCTCAAAGGAGGCCATGCCAACTTGGCTCAAGAGTTCATCAAAATGTTCTTCCCAGTTCTTGACAGAGTCTTCAGCTGAAGTTAGCATTTCTGTACCTTTGCTGAGATCAGCTTGGGTGCTATAGTCTGTACCGCCCTAAGTCATGGATGATATTTCAGAACCTCTGGGGCCATCTAAAAGTTATTCTTCACAGTCTCACCAAACCCATGGTACACCTAGGCCTTTACATAGCTGTTGCTTTCCTGGCCCATCCATGCCTAACAATCAGATCTGGAAACACCCCTCTCCCCAGTTAGCATTTTGTAGAGGCCCTCATTCTTTAACTTAATGGCCTCACATGGTACTGGTGTCCACCAGCAGGTCCTAATGTTATCGCCATGACAAACAGCTAGCCAATCTGACTACTTTCCTTGCTGCTATCTCAGCTACTGAAGTCTTGAACAGAGTCCATTTGGACCTTATGCCCTGATGTCTTCTCAAGTATATGTAATAAGTTCTTCTGGAGGAGGATGCTGAACTCATTCCATCATTAAAGCATCTAGTAGGTATTAACTAGAAACCTTCAATGCATGCTTAGGTTTTCTAGGTTTGTGCATCCCATTTTGGCTGTCTGACTCATTCACCACCAAACATCCAACAGCTCATTATGTCCCCTGACCAGAAGTTCTAGAATGTATGGACTTAGGTCTGACGATATGACTACAATGGTGATCTTTACTCTTTGGCTCATGTGGTACACTTTTGGGCACGCTTATATTCTAACATGATGTTTGGTACAGAAAATGCATGACTATCACAACACTTCAGCAGCTCACCACTCTGGTTCAGATCAGTCAAACTGGTCATCCTTATCATCCCCTCCTGTATTGCCATCATTGCCCATAGACACTGACAAATTCCAACAGAATTACACAGTCAGCACATGGTACCCTTTCAAGCACTGAACTCATGTGCTGTAGGAAGGCTGAATACTGTGAACAGCTGTTAGTTACATATAGCCAAACAAAAGAAACAGTTGTCCTTTTTACAGCTTATACTCATGCTGATGTAGCCTATCATCTGATGGCACAAATTGCAGTTGTACAACATCCAGCTCTGGCATTTGCTGAAGTGAAGACCCACAGGTGGGATGAGCTTGGCTTCTGAGTATCCCCACATTCACCCAAGGCCCTCCTGAAAAACAACATCATAGCAGCTCAGGGACTGCACCTCTCAGAGAAGTCTGGCTCCAGAACCATTGCTGTGTGTAGTGGTATAATCCAGTATAACCAGGCGCTGTGCTTTTAACCAGCCTGCACCAACTCTGTCCCTTTCCCAGTAGTGTGGTTACATTCCTACTCCCAACAGCCAGTTTCCATTGACAGGGACCACTCATTTTAATTTGTCTGATTCCTGCATACCATTCTTATGACATTGCACCAAAGCCCCACCCTTCACTCTGTGGGTGTTAGCAAAACATTTATGCTGTCTTTTTTTAGATCAAGCCCAGCTGTCCTGTGTGGGTTACCTTGTCACCATTCACTCATTGGTCTGTATCCTGGCATAAGTATTCCAAAGGATTACATGGAGAATAATTGCACTATGACTGATATGCACAATCAAAAATGGGGTCCACCCTTGGGTTTTCACCTCAGCACCAATAAGCCTAGTAGGATGAGTATGACCTAGTATTCCCATTCCAAGCAAGGTTCTATGATTCTCAGGGCAACATGGTGGCTCAGTAGTAACATGTCTGTCTTATATCTCCAAGGTCCAGGATTCAGTCATAACTTCTGGTCATTCTCTGCGTAGAGTTTTCATGTTCTCACCATGTCTATGGAGATTTTCTCTAGGTACTCTAGCTTTCTCTCTCCTGCCAAAATTGTGATGGCTACTCAGCAACACTGGTATACAGGGATAAGGCCCTGATTAGGGCCCAGTTGATCCGAGTCTGATTACTGGCTCAGGCACTTGCTGGCACAGGCCAGGGAAGATGGGCATGCTCATTCTGGGGGAGAGGGCAGAGTAGATGCCCAAAGGCACAGTCCCTCGGGGGGGGGGGTAATATTACAGGGAGCATCTTGGAGGTAGACTTTCAGCTCTCCAAGCCACCACCTTTTGACTGACTTCATTAGCAAGTGCTCAGGAGTGTGCATTTGCAGGGGGAGGGCATTGTGGGTCTCCACTGTGATGCAGGTAGCCTATTCCCCCCAATTAGGGGTGACTTTAGGGACTTAAACAAATGCTGTCATTGCCAGGATACTGGTGTAAACACAAACTCATACGAGCAGCTTACATGACTGCAACTGCGCGCATCAATTGCTGTTATTTTTTCTTGCTTGGGTATATGTGATATATGTGCTCTCATAATAAGTGAAATGTTTGGCTTGTTATGATATATTGTAAAATTATCAAGCATTGACCATTTTTCTGAAGCACACTCTACTGATGCCAATGGCATCTACTGTTATGATCAACAATATGTTGTGATCTCTGCTATGTAAGGACTGGTAACTCCTAAACATACTGACACATCAAAGTAAGGTAGAAAGAAATGTATGAGCTTAAGGAGGATACTATGCCCTCTATGAGTGATGCAACGTAGTTTAAACTGCATTTCAAAACTCTCAGATAACTTAAAATCAGCAGAACATACACCAGTTTAAAATAATCACCTATTTTACCACTTAGAAAAAATGCACTATAGCATGAGTCATAGGTGAAGACGGTTTACAGTTTAATTGGTAATTTATGAAGAAATGACTATAGTTCTCCATGTATTTATTGCCTATAAATTACTTTTTTAACATTTGGAGCAGCCATTAATATTAGGTGAACATCAAAACTATGAAGAATCTACACAACTCTTTAGTCACTATCTACTTGATCCAGTAGTCTAAGTTGTTCAAGTGCTTTCAAATAGATGTCACATTTTGCAACTGAAAGAAGAAAGACAACAATGCTAATCTACTGCAGTCACATTAGATGCATTAGATGATTGCAAACTGCTGCACTGAAGTGGAACCATACAGTACTATCAGTCTACTACTGCAGTTTATAAAGTTACCACTAGAGGGGAGCATTACCATAAAAATATAATTTGTGTTAAAAATGAGATAAACACAATTCAGCAGACTTTTTAATATTGCATTGAGATTTTATATACAAGAACAAACACATTAACATACTAAAGCAAATAACTATTTACACAAGTGACTACATATATTATTGCTGTATACAATACTAGAATCCATTGGATAGCCATAAACTGATCATTGAACACAGATTAATATTTCACAATTAATACAGTAGTTATATTCTGTAGTTATTTTGTTTGCTTTCATCTTAATATTAGACTTTTTTATGACACACAATAGTGACAGTATTTATAAATTCTTTAAATGAAGGCACAATCTAATTTTCCATTTTTTTGTAGTCCTTTTTCTGGTTATTGACCGTAAGCTCCAGAGAAGTGAGAATTGAGGAAATGGTACAGATCTGGCAACTGGAGAATTAAACAACACCAAAAGTTTAGTTAATATGAATTTATCAGACAACAGAATTTGCAGGAAACATTGATTCCCCTCCCCAAAAAGCAGGTTATAGAACTTTGCAGTCATAAACCATATGCTTCCAATCTGCTTTGATTAAGGATTTACAGCTCCAAGAACCAACTTCTGAAAGTATTGGGCATATCAAACCATCAATCTTGGTACTAAACTTTTGTGTTTCCACCAGACTACTCAACTGTCAAAGTCCCTGATTCCAGCTCAAAATTTTGCTCTGCCCTTCCTAAAACTAGTGACACCCTGAAGTAACATTTTAGATTAGAGTCAGTAAATAATGTTTTTGATTTTATTTTGGCTTTTCCTGGTTAGGGGTTGCCACAGCGGAACTCCGGTCTGCTAATGATTGGCAGTCGATTTTTATAGTGCCGAGGTGCCAGCCCGATGCACAACCTTCAATGAAGGCACGCCCATTCTTGCATGTCTTTTGAATGACACTCGACCGCGGGGAGGACATGCAGACTCCACACAGAAGGCGCTCCAGCTGAGAATCGAATGGGAGAACCTCTTGCTGTGAGGCGACAATGCTACCGCTGCACCACCGTGGCTTCAGAGTCAATAAAAATGATATTCAGTTATAGACATTTTTTAATTCAAAAAATGCATGTGAATTCAAGTCCTTTTTATCACTTTGTCAACTTTCTATGAACATAGTACCAATATTTAAAAAGTGGCCTTAATTAATGACCTTGGTTCCTCCTTATTTCTGGCTTTTACCCTGATTCCGGATTTAAGAAGGTAAGAGCTAAGCTGTTATATACTATATATATATATATATATATATATATATATATATATATATATATATATATATATATATCCATATATGGGAACACTTCACAATGCCAAAATCCTGAAAGATCAAATTTCATACTGCCAAGACCATATGATCGAACTTTCGGAATCCTGACATTGTGAACGGAGAACTGCATACAGCGCAGAAGGGGAGATTTCCCTTTTCCTCGCTGTAGTGCGGTCTCGGAGTTAGAATATTTAAGTAGCAGGGGAGCTTGCCCCCCTGCAGAAACATTTAAACTGTTGGGTTTTTTTGGATTTGTTTCGGAATTTCAGTATTCCGAAACATCGATCATATGGTCTCAATCATATGAAATTCAATGTTTTTCAGAATTTTGAGATTCTGAAGTGAATCTATATATATATATATATATATATATATATATATATATATATATACACACACACACACACACACACACACACACACCTCATAAGCATATTTTTGTTACGTGTTATTTAGGACCTAGAAAGCTGCAGACAAATTTAGGTAATCTTGTCAAAAATCTTGTTTTGTCCATTTTTTCAGTAAAACTAGAGAAAGTTAGATAGTCTTTTGTATGGTTATTTGTGCAGTCACACTTGTTTAGCCATTCAGGATCCCAAACCTTTGTTTCTTTTTTTATCAGTTCCTCTGTATTCTTTCTTCCTTTCAGCTTTTGTCCTCTGTATGGTTCAACAGTAATGATCAAGTACAAATCCCTTCACCCCCTTGAACTGATGATCATCTGTGTATGGAAACTACTTCAGAGTTGCCACCTTTGGTCAAGGTAAACACTGACTGAGCCTGCTTTGTAAATGGCACAATGGTGCAGTGGTAGCATTGTCACCTCACAGCAAGAGGTTCTCCAGTTCGATTCTCAGCAGCAGTGCCTTCTGTGCAGAGTCTGCATGTTCTCCCTGCATTCGTGTGGGTTTTCTCCAGGTACTCCAATTTCCTCCCATGTTACAAGACATGCTTCTGGAGTGTTCCTCCCCTGGTGTCTGCTGAAAATTGGCTTCATTCCAAGTTGGACTTTCCCAGTAAACAAATAATAAATAAAACAGAATTAAAGTGATCATGCAGTTCTGTGCAAGACAGGTCTTCATGATAATTATGCAGTTTTTGAATGTGTATTCTTCACAACAAAATATTTTTAATTACACAGACAGACGTGTGTATGTATGTATGTATGTTAGGAATTATTGAATTATGTCAACACAGCACAATGCCGATGGCAGGAAAGTCGGCCACAAAAGATCAACAATGGAAACGTTGACAGTTAGCTACGCATGCGTGAGTAAAATCCTTACTCCATGCAACCAAAAACACCCCAAAATAACTTCATTTCTTGCAGGGGGCAAGTCCCTTGCACCCCATGTGAGGGGCTTTGTTCCTTACACTCCCTGCTTATTAAATATACTAACCTGATATCGCACAATCCCCAGGGAAAGGGAATATTCTCTCACCCAGGGATTGTTGGTGTACTACACCTGTCAACCATCGTCATATGTTGACCTTTTGCGGTTGATTAATTGGCTATCAACACTGTGGTGTGTTGACATATTTCAGTGGAACTACATATATATTGATGTACTTTCAATAACTTAAGCACCCAAATATCAACATAAAAATATTAAAAAAAAAAAAAAAAAGGTTGACACACTACTGTGCATACTCTTGAGACAACCTCAGAGCTTGCGAACAACAATGTTTTTTGAAGGGGACAAATCTCTGTGCAACACACACACACACACACACACACACACACACACACACACACACACACACACACACACACACACACACCTCCCTGTTAAATATATATTTATATATTTTCACTCTGAGATCACACAACACCGGGAAAAAGTGATCCTGCACAATTGTTGACCATCTGTCTTGTCATCCGCAGTGTGATAAGAAAACAGATATCAACTTTAATGACAGTTGATTTTATTAAATGCATCTATCTATCCGTCTATCTATCTATCTATCTATCTATCTATCTATCTATCTATCTGTCTGTCTGTCTGTCTGTCTATGGGTCAAGACCATATGACTGACTTTCCAAAATGTCAAGGCTTTTTGTATGGAGATTGTGGTACAGTGGGGATTAAGGAATTTGCCTTCTTCCCCACAGTAGTGTGATCTCAGAGTTGGTATATATAATATGCAGGGGGGTGTAGGGTGGCTTGCTCCCCTGCAAATCATAGATTTTTTTTTTGTTTTCTGTCGTTCGACTTTGTGGAAAGTCAGTCATATGGTCTCAACCATATGAAGTTCAACTTTCTGTTGAGTCTATCTTTTGAAGTAGATCCATATATCTATAATATATATATATATATATATATATATATATATATATATATATATATATAGGGTCTACTTTATACCCTCGAAACACGAAAAACCCGAATCCGAATCGCACGACACATAAAGAGCGAATTGCGGATACATCGAATGTACTAAAGCGCGGAAATGTAAACCTCGAACCGTCATAGTCGGCCAGCCCACCACCCACAACACACTACCTACCCAAACACAATAAAAAAAACACATACATACACTAACCAAATCCCTACTTCTAACCCTAAATTAAAGCACCAACATCCTACTGCTAACCCTACACTAACCCCACATACACAACTGTCTATGCACTATCCTTAACCCTTCCCTAACCCTATGGTCCATAACTACAGCACACTTCCCCTACGGAGCTCTACCCAAACAAACTAAATATTCCACACACATACACTTAACAAAACCCTACACTAAACCTTACATACATTACCTACACAAAACCTTACATACACTAACTACCTATGCACTTACCTTAACCCCACCCTAACCCTAAGGTCCGTAACTAATGCATACTTACCTTACGGAGCCATACCGCAGACTGGCCAACTATGTGATTTCGATATTTCCCCTTTCGTGGTTTTGTTCGTTTGACGTATTCGTGGTTCGCTCTTTCTGTGTCGCGTGATTCGGGTTTTACTGCTTTCGAGAGCTTAAAGTAGATCCATATATATATATATATATATATATATATATATATATATATAGGAGCGGTCATAATAATCAAAGCTCCCAAATGTTGACATCTGTTTGGTCAATAAAACAGATGTTAACTAAAAAGACGAGTTTCCATAATGGTTAAGTTCTTCATCTCCCATCCACAATCACAAAGTTCGATCGTGACCTCTGGCCAATGCCCATATGGAATTTGAATGTTCTCCCTTTGTCAATGCGGGGTTCCTCCCACTTCCCAAAAACATGCCAAGTGTTTCCTTCTTAAAATCACCAAGAAAAGGAGGTGTGGCAGCAGCACAAACTCTAGATGGTACCTCATAGGGGGAAAAGTTATATAGACCAGCTGGTTTGGACATCTACTGTGGTGTACAGTATCCTCAACACAGGAAAATATGAATCACAGACTTGATGGTGAAAAAATATTGGCTCTGAGCAGGTTGACTAATGTCACCAAATGTTGGTGGTAAGTGGGTTGAGGACCCAGCCTACTCTGACCTATGCCAGGGACCCATGCTAATGGCGTGAGGGGGTGTATATGCCTCTGTTAGTGTGTGTGCCTGCCATAAAGTCTTGGGTCAATAAACTACTAGCTGGTCAGTGTCCAGTTGCCCAGCTTTGGGTTACCTGGGATTGCTCTGTTGAGTGAAAGCTGGACATATAAACTAAAATACACTAAGTGTAGGTTCACTGACAGGATGGAGCTTGGAAATGGATGACATGATGGTAAGGAGGAATCCAT
>NC_056728.1:1918020562-1918248062 GCF_019279795.1 Protopterus annectens
AAATTGATTATCTGGATGTCAAACTTAGAAAGGATCCTTCCAATAATGGTATTTTTTCTAGTATTTATAGGAAGCATACCTATTGTAATGCTTTCCTGCATTTCACCAGCAGTCACCCATGGAAACAAAAGAGATCGATTGTCAAAGGGCAACTGGTCAGGGCCACTCGTATGTGTAATACAACTATGGCCTTTGAGGAGGAGTGTTTTACCCTCAAGAATATGTTTTTAAATAGGGGTTACCCGTGTGAATTGATTGACACTTTGATCCACGAAGTGTCCATAAAAAGGGCTTCAGGGTTTTACAAACCCCTCCTTGAGGGAGTTAACTTGAACACCCCACAGACCCTCGACTTGGTTGACCCACTCTTGGTTGTTTCATTAAACAGTGCCCATTCCTGTAACACTGATGAGCCCTTACATAATTTCAACGATAAAGTGGCTAAGTTCATCTTCACATATGGAAATCATGCTAGTTCAGTGTGTTCCATTATTAGAAAAAATTGGCAGTTTATTTTAAATAACGCATACTTACTTGAGGCTTTGGGCACCCAGTCTTTATTTGTATATAAAAGGGGTAAAAACCTCAAGGATCTGCTACAAACTTGGGATACACAAAACATAACATCTAGACAAACGGGCACTTTTAGTTGCGGCACATGCAACCAATGTAGATTGATAAAGGCAGGGAACTCTTTCACCATCAGAGACGTAAAATACTTTATCAAATATAGAATTTCCTGTGAGACCAGGTCTGTAGTGTATATTGCTTTTTGCAATTGCTGCAGGGCATATTATGTTGGTAAAACTGACCGTAGATTACGTGACAGGGTTTACCAACATGATTATGCCATAAAAAAGCAGAAAGTTGACAATGCCCTATCTAAACATGTTATTGATAATCCTGGGCATAGTTTCTGCTTCATGGGTATAGATATGATACACCTAGGAATAAGAGGTGGTCCCCAACCTTTATTTCCTGAAATAAAAGAGTTGGAATGGCAATTATTACTTAACGCCTTTGCCCCACCGGGCTTAAATGAAGCATGCAATATCTCGGTAATATTAAAATATAAAAGTTACCTTAGACCTTGAAAGCAAGGTCGTAAGCTACTTGAAACATAACATGTTTTTATAGATTTTTGGTGTATGATTAATAATTCATTTATCTTGTCATGACCTTAATATATATATATATATTTTTAAAAATTTTTTAAATTTATACTCCCTTTTGACATGATGGGCTACCGATACCATGTTATTATTTATTTAGTTAGGTTTGGTTCAATTTATTATACTTATTATTTTTCTGATTGTTTATTTATGCTGTAAACCTTACAACATGGTCATAAGTCTTGTTCATACTTAGTAGAAGGGTTTTAGTATTTGTTTTTCATTTTGGTTTTGTTCGTGTATAGGCTGTTTTTAAAGTTTATTACGCCAGGTATTATATTCTTGGTTGGACCTGGCGGTTCCTTTAATTAAGTATGTACATAAGCCTCACCTGTGAAGGAAATGATGTCATTAGATGCTGTGGTGAATTGCTATAAAGCACTAAAATGCTTTATTTTAAACTGTCTGAGGAAGCTACTGTCTTTAACAGTGGCGAAAACGCTTTGAATAAAGTACGTTAATCTATTTTTGGTGCTCTGTGCTACATTCCTTTTTTGTGGTTACTGGTTGTATATAACCCTTATCTCAAAGTATGTGTGTGTGTCAGCTACTTGGGCAGGAATACGAAGCACTGGTTGGACAGAGAGGGTGCTGGAGGTTTTAGCTTGCCCACTAGGCTGAGATCTGGACCCTATAGCTGTGCCAGTGGGGAGTCTTATTGGGGACGTGGAGAGAAAGGAGAAACCAGCCCCAGACTGACTGTGATCTCTGTGTGCTCTTAAGGGAAATTGTTCTTTACTGTGTGTGTATTTATTATCCTTTCCCTATATGGATGCCCCTTACTGGTGTTAATGGTGAAGATTGAGGCTCCTTGATTGCTGGGCCAGTGCACGGGTGTCACAGCATACGTCATCCATGTGTGTATATATTGTTCCCATTTGTGCATTGATTTTTGTTCAACAACATGTGTCCTTGGTTAATTACCTTATGTAACATTGTTGGGTCATGCTGTCCCACTGACACAATGACCTTGCGTGTGCTGTGTACCACTAATTATTGTGCCATTCACTACACAGCTTAATACTACTGTTGTTGCAGAGTACCGTGACGAGTACATCTGCACATGCATCATTGACATAATGCATTGACATTCAATGGTCCTTTACTGAATATAAGGAGGTGATGATATGTATAGGATCATTTATGACTCCCTTTTTTGCCCATATCTTGATAGTCTTTTTGACCATAGCTTATATCAAGACATGCATACAAATGTTAGCATATATGTCAGTGTGTATGCATTTGTAGTACAAATGCACTGATTTATACGGATGTACGTGTATGGCCTTAATATGACCAACACACAACCGTCCTTGTAATATGTACATAAATATGTGCACTTATTCCATTTTGTTGTGTTATTTTTGTGTGCATAAGACTGCCCTTTGATCAGTCTTAAACATGGAATGTGATATTTACATCAATGACAGTGAGTGTGCCACCTGTTCCATTATGTTTGCATGGCAAACATAAATAAGTATGTGAAAGTAAAGTTCAATTTTATGAACTGCTGGCACTTACAGTTTATCTGTTGCTGTGTTGATTTTGTCATTTGTACAGTGACATGTTAATGGCCATCAGCACTGACCACTACACACATTGTATGTGTTAGCCATGTGCTCCATGCCCCTTGCTATGAGATTCCTGTATGTCTTGCGTTGTGCACACATATGCATGTACAATTTTTCTATTTACATAAGGTTGTCTTTTGCTTTAATGACATGCTTATTCATGCATGTATTGCCTTACTATTGTGGATATACGCCGTTGATTACCATTCAGACATACATGCTTGGGATGCCTGTTTCACCTAGACATATCAGATTTTTGTTTTCTTGTGCTCAGTTTAGGAAGATATTATTGTTGGGCAGTAGATATTATGGTATTAGTAAACAATCTGTCACCATGATTGTCCTATGATGTAATGCATATCCACATGGTCATCACTGTGATTTCTACTTGTTTGATCATGATGTTATTATGTGTTCTGCTTTCCCTACATATACTTTGTATGATGCCTGCTTAGCTATTTATGCTCAGGCTTAACTGAGTAATGTAAAGCCACACCAAAGAACAGCAAAAAATATCCAAAACAACACAAAAATTGCAAACAGAATCCACTTTTATTCCAAACTTTAGTTCCCTGACCAAGCAATATTCAAGAAGTATAAAAAACATTATCCAAGCATTCCCCTTAAATACACTGCAAGCAAAGCTAATAATTCAATTATAAAAATCAATTGCATACAATTATATAATTAAATAAAACATTTCCAATTAATTTCACAGTTAAGACCCTGAGGAACCCTAGTGTTATATTTTAAAATAAATAAAGATTCTTTAAATAACAATTGATCTTTTAACCTTCCCTCATCACCTAGTTTCACAAATATTTTATCTAAAACAGTAGCCTGTAGTAATTATTGTGACATTCTTTAAAATGAACAGCCACAGCACTTTCAATTTTACATTTTCTAATGTCTCTGACATATTCTTGCAGACGACACTTAAACATTCTCTTAGTCTCACCTATATATATATATATATATATATACCAGCCTACATGAACAGCGTAAAGCATATATAATTCCTTCAGTAACACATGAAAAGTTACCTAAGACACAAAACTTACTATTTCCAATTTTATCAAACGTTTGAACAATCAGTTCACAAATACTGCATCTTCCACATGGAAAAGTTCCCTTTAACAATGGATTTATTGTGAAACTTTCTACAGGAGCTATAAAATAAGATTTAACCAGTTTGTCTGACAGACTGGTCCCATTCTTCATAGGTTCATAGGTTGGTACTAGGCTATTGGCCCTAAGGCCTATGCAAGCCTGGCCATAAAAATTCCCTGGAAATTTTTTCCCACAATATTTACTTCTCTGGGCCCCTGTCTAGCAGGGCGGCTGACATGATCCCAGGGTGAATTTTCTATCTCCCATCCAGTCATCAAGGTTCCTTTTGAAGAGGGCCAATGAGGCGCTCTGCTTGATATGTATGGGCAGTCTATTCCAGAGTATGGGGAGTCTCTGGGTCAGGAACCTATCCCTCCAGCATGTTTTGTTCATTGTGATGATAAGGTTTAGATCCCTGGTGCGTGTGGTTCTGAGGGATTGGGATTTCTTTAAGTGGAGCATGTCCAACAGCTCAGGGTTTGACATGGCCTTGTATGTTAAGCAGAGATCGCCTCTGAGTAGACGATATGCCACAGAGTATAGCTGGAGTTTTTTTAGACAGTCAGCATATGGCATCTGCTTTAGGCCTGTGATTCTTTTAGTGAGGTATTTCTGTGGCCTTTGCAGCTGTTGCAGATGTCTTGTGAGGTACATACAATATGGGGCATTATACTCTATAATGGGTCTAATGAGGGATGAGTACAGTGGGACAATGACCTCTTTTTTTCTGGATGAAAAGCCCTTAGTGATGAGGTGTGCCACATAGAAGGATTTCCTGACTGTTGTGGCGATCTGGTTATCGAAAGTGAGACCACTGTCCACTTGTGTCCCTAAGTCTCTCATCACACTTTTGATGTTTAGTGTCCTGCCACTTATGTGGCAGTTCATGGGTATGTGTTTTTTTTCCAAAGGGGATAACTATACATTTCTTGGCATTAAGCTTGAGCCCATGGCTCTGGCACCAGGCATCTATTTCTGTAAGGCCCTTTTGTAGAATATCCACATCATTGGGGGATTCAGTAATGGCTCCCAGTTTGCAGTCATCTGCAAACTTTGTTAACCAGAGTCCCTTAGTGTTGGCCTGTACTTCAGAGAGGCAGATGCCAAGCAAGAGTGGTCCCAGGACTGAACCCTGATCTACTCCACTTTTCATTTGTCTGGAGCTGGATTTGGAGTCGGCTACCTTTACAGTCTGGGTTCTGTCAGTAAGCCAGTTGGCAACCCATCGAGTGACGTAGGGATTTATGCCCAACTTAGTAAGTTTATCTATGATTCCAGAGTGGGGGATGGTGTCAAAGGCCTTGGCGAAGTCCAGATAGGCTGTGTGGACCACCTTACCCTCATCCACAGCTCTGGAGACCGATTCGAAGAAGTCATTCAAATTCAGGAGACAAGATCGGCCCTTCATAAACCCAAACTGGGTGGGGTCCAGTGTTTGAAGGTTGCCAATGTCTTTGTTTATAAGTTCCATAATAATGCATTCCATGCCCTTGCAGATCAGGCTTGTCAGACTGATGGGACGGTAGTTCCTGGGATCCAAGGTGGATCCCCCTTTGTGGAGTGGGATAACTGTAGCTGTGCGCCACTCAGTGGGCATGAAGCCTGAGGTGAGGCTATGTTTAAACATGACACTTAGGTGGGGTGCCAGTTCATTTTGTAGTCCACGTAGTACACAGCCTGGGATATCATCTGGTCCCATGGATGCTGTATTCTTAGCTTTGGAGAGTGCTGTTTCTACCTGTGTGGCTGTGATTATCGGAATTTGGCAATCTTTTTCTTAAATGAAAAAACTGGATGATGGCTAGATAACGTCCTTAGTTTTTCCTACCTTATCAAAAACTTCCAATAATATTTAACCTGTTTTTGTATCTGTTCACTAAGAACATTATATGTCATTACTATATATATATATATATATATATATATATATATATATATATATATATGTATATATATTATCTTGTACAGATGTATTCCTACTACCATAAATATTACTCACATAATTATAATATTCATGGATTTTATCCAAAGTCTCAAGAACATTAGATAATAGGTACCCTCTGTTCAGGAACATAATACAGGTAGAAAGAAGTGCTTTAAATAGATCTTCTTTATTATTACAAATTCTATGAAGTCATAGAAGTCCCCCATAAGGTAAGGAATTAATTAGATGCATAGGATGACAGCTAGAGCCTTGTAAAAATTGCCCACCATCATGAAACTTTCTGAATACAGAAGTCAAGATTTCATTAGTTTCTGTACCTACTAAATGTACATCCAAAAAGTCTACCTCTTTGCCAGCCTGTAAGCCATCGAAAGATAAATTAGTTGGGAGGGTGGCCTAATGGTTAAGGTGTTTGCCTTACAAACACAAGGCACAGGGTTTGAGTCTCACAAGGGATAATTGGCTAGGCTTAAAAATGGCTTGCAAGGGCAATTAGCCTACTACTAATCTATGAACCTATGAATCTATACCCATTACAGTGCAAATCTTCTATAAAATCCTGCACTTTTTCCATACCATCCTGACATACAAAGATGAGATCATCAATGTATCTATAGTATTTAACTACATATTTTTTTGAAAAATTCATGTTGATAAATATATCTGCTTTCAAATGAGGCCATAAACAAGTTGGCATAAGAGGGGGCAAAAGGTGCCCCCATGGCTGTACCTTGTAACTGATGGAATATGTGTTCATTGAAGGAAAAATAGTTATTTCTTAAACTAAATTCTACCCATTCAATAATATAACTTGAAGTAGGGCAATCATGCAAAATAGACTGCAGAGCTAGAATACCATCCATGTGTTTACTGTTCATATAAAAACTGGTGACATCTAATGTCACCCAATAACATTTAGAATTCCAATCAATTTTCTTAATTTTATTCAAAAAATCAAAAGTATCTTTGATGTAGGAATCTAATTGTTGTACACAGGGCAACAGATATTCATGTATAATTATACCTATGTTATGCAAAAAGTAGTTAGTTGCTGCTACTATAGGCCTGCCGGGTGGATCCACTGCATTCTTATGCAGTTTAGGCAGGCAATAAAAAGAGGCCATATTGCATTTATCCACATTCAACTTCTTACTAACATCTTCTTTGGTTAAATAACCTAAACATTGTCCTTTCAACAGTAAAGCCTCATATTTTCTTAAAGCTTTATAATACATAGCCATATCCACAACCCTATATACACTAGTATCCTGTAGATGAGAGTTGCACATTTTGAGATATTGTTTGTAATGCAAAATCACAATCTTATTACCCTTGTCTGCTGGTTTTATAATTAAGTGCTTACTATCCGCTAACTGATTTAATGCTGTCCATTCTTTTTTCATCAGATTATAATCAATAAATAACTTATTAACCTTAAATTCATTGTATACCTGTTCCACAGAGAAACGAAGCATCTCCATAACATTCCTAACATGTTCATTGCTAAAAGAAGGTATCAAATGACTTCTCTACTTAACATTAGATGTATTAAGTAAACAATATGCATTTTGATTTTTATTAACATCCAGTTCATTATCCCAAACATTCTCAGACTCACAAGAATAAAATGAATCATTATCTGATAATTCAGCATATGGTTCATAATCATTCGCACTAAAGTAACATTTCAGTTGCAATTTACATGACAATTTGAATAATTCCTGTTCAATAATATGCCAAGAAGGTAAAACAGTGGGAACAAATTTTAAATCTAAGTTTAACACTTCCAGTTCATAGGTTCATAGGTTCATACTAGGCTATCTACCCTAGGGCATTTATAAGCCTAGCCAGAATGTGTTTGGCTTTCGCCACCCATTTTAAATTTATTTTGCTATGCCCTTTTTCGAGGTTAGTATACTGTGCCTCTGTCTAACAGTGACACAGAAGTGATACCCGTAAACCTCGATCTCCCATCCACTCATCAAGATTCCTCTTGAAGAGAGTCAATGAGGGACTCTGCCTAACCTGGACTGGGATTTTATTCCAGAGTGAAGGGAGCCTCTGGGTTATGAATCTGTCCCTCCAGCATGTCCTATTTATTTCAGTGCTGAGGTTCAAGTCTCTCGAGCCGTAGCTTGATGGGATTTGGATTTTCTGAGGTGCAGCATGTCCATTAATTCCGGGTTGGACATGGCTTTATACGTCAGGCACAGATCGCCTCTGAACAGGCGGTATGCCATTGAGTAGAGCTGGAGTTTCTTTAACCGGGCAGCATATGGCATCTGTTTGAGCCCTTTGATCCTCTTGGTGAGGTACTTTTGGGGTCTTTCCAGTTGCTGCAGGTGTCTGGTAAGGTACATCCCAAAAGGGGCATTGTACTCAATTATGGGCCTGATGAGGGATGAATAAATTGTTCATTAGATAAATGGCAATTAGACAAATTAACAACCAAAGATGTCTGATTAGTGGCAATCGACAAATTATTGCCATCTGCTACGTTTAAAGTTTTGTTTAAAATGTCCTTCACCTGCTGATGTAAAGTTCGTAGTCCCTCTTTTTCTGTTGAAATTTCTGTCTTCCTCTCTCTGTTGCTGACGAAAACTCTGTTGATGTGCTTCAGGCTGCTGGGCCGGTGGTAGTGAGGGGAAAGCCCTTGATTCCATCTCCGAATCTGTAGTAAATGATGTTCCCTCAGATGAAACAAAGGAAACTGCAGCAGTCTCTTTGAAATCTCCCATCTGACATCGCGGAGGTCCCGTTTTTAGAGCCTTCCGATTGCTCTTCCACAGAAAGGCCCGCCCTCCATTGTAGTCACGAATATCTTGGTTAATTTTGCCTGTTTGCTGATCTACAATGTCAGTTTCTAACTTTTTGAGCTTCTCCTTAATGTCATTAAGCAAATAATCGGTCCGTACTCCCCCAGTTTTATTCACCAGGTCTAAATGTGTTTGTTTAATCTCCTCTTTAAGTTTATTCTGCTTAATACAGTCATGCTCCATTAATAGTGTGACCCACTCCATCACACACTTGTGAACTGCATTTAGCTGGCGATCTCTAAAAACTTTTTCAGAGTTATCACTCACATCAAATGGTGTGGACGGAGATTTAAAGGCACGGAGACCCCTGGGGGAGATATCTAGATCCAAGTAATGTTGTAGACCCAGAATACTGAAATGACATTTTGTTACTTTTTGTAATAGATACTCAAACTTATCTATTACTATCTGTATTTCATCTGAGAATGACTCTGCTTTATTATTTCCCACCAATGCAAATGGATTATTCAATCTGTGCATTCTCTCTTGGACTAAACGATTCATGAAATAGATTCCTCTCCATTAACAGAGCCAGCAGCACAAAACAGTAGTAGCAGCAGCAACATTCACATTACCTATAACAGGCTGTGTGACATAATTGTCCGTAGTCTGTTGTTGAGAACTATTCTGTGAGGCCAAAATGCAGATGAAGAACCTTCTCTGAATACACGGGGAATATTGTTCAAAGGATCTGTTGCCATCAATACAAAACCACACAAAAGAACAGCAAAAAATATCCAAAACAACACAAAACTGCAAACAGATCCACTTTTATTCTAAACTTAAGTTCCTCGACCAAGCAGTCTTCAGGAAGTATAAAAAACATTATCCAAGCATTTCCCTTAAATACCCAGCAAGCAGAGCTAATAATTCAGTTATAAAAATCAATTGCATACAATTATATAATTAAATAAAACATTTCCAATTAATTTCACAGTTAAGACCCTGAGGAACCCTAGTGTTATATTTTAAAATAAATAAAGATTCTTTAAATAACAGTGGATCTTTTAACCTTCCCTCATCACCTAGTTTCACAAATATTTTATCTAAAACAGTAGCCTGTAGTAATTTATAGTCACAATTGTGACATTCTTTAAAATGAACAGCCACAGCACTTTCAATTTTACATTTTTTAATGTCTCTGACATGTTCTTGCAGACGACACTTAAACATTCTCTTAGTCTCACCTATATATATATATATATATATATATATATATATATATATATATATATATATACCAACCTACATGGACAGCGTAAAGCATATATAATTCCTTCAGTAACACATGAAAAGTTACCTAAGAAAGCCTTTTCTGATTGCTTGTAGTCATCTAAAGCTATTTTAAGTGTATTTTTACTGTTTTTGCCTTATGTTTTTTTTAAAAAATCCTTGTTTCCTGCCTTTCTAAGCTAGTATAGTCCAGTTTACAGGCTAATGCTGAATTCAGGGCTGTTACAATTTTCTGAGTTGCCCATACCTTACTTGGATAGAGGGAGGTTTCTCTGTTCACCTGTGAGAGAGGGACCTTTGAGCAGCCATCTATCCCTGGAGGAGTGGTTCCAGCCCAGAAGTAAGTAGGTTAGTAGTTTGTGGGCCATTTTGGGCTAATTTCTATCTCTTTCCTTTCCTGATGTAAAAACGTGTTTGCACGGTTTTGCACCTCTGGGCAGTGCCGGTTAGCTAGGGCTAAATTTATCCCAGATCCACCAAGTCTCCTCTTCAGTTTTTCCCTTGAAAGTAGTCTAACTCTCAACCTAAGCACTTAAAAAGCATCCTACAGTCCAGCACTTGCTCAGACCTAATGGCAAGCACTAATATACCCCAACACTTGATTGCCCAGCAGGTCAAGGCTCATTATTCACCCCTCACCAACCAAGTGACTAAGCAGCTCACCCTACTATTCAGACATGACCAAAGGACAATTTCAGGTAAACTCTCCAGTCCTGCTGGTGAACCTGGGTATCCTGAGGCAATGTTACAACTGCCTCATGTACATAGACAACCCTCTCCTCCTATCACAAAGCATTAACATATGCAAGAGATGCAATTATATAGCTAAATTGGAGGCTAAGCTCTCTCCACCCAAGACTGGAACAAGCAGTCATGAGGAGAAGGTTAACACTTGCACCACACATCCTGCCTCACTTAGACATACTAAACCAGCACTGGCAAAAAATACACATAAATACACAAAATCATACTCGGAGGCTCTAAATAAAAACCAGCAAAAGCATCACAGACCTCCAAAGCAGACACCCAAAAAAAACTGCACCTCCCGTCACAAACCAGACAATACATAAAACACAAAATCAGTGTGCCGCACAATCATAGCCCTTAAGGCGAAATAACATACCTAACACACTAGTAATAGGCGTCTCTATAGTCAGACACACTGACGTCCCACTCACTAGGCTGGACAAGGAGAAGGTTACTGTTAGCTGCCTGTTGGGAGCCAGAATCTGCCACATAACACAAGCACTCAGGTCACTCCAGAACAAGTACAAATATGACTCTGTCATTGTTCATGTTGGTGTGAATGACCTGAGATGTACCTCCCTGGAATACATGAAAAGAGACATGGAAAAGCTCTCTGATCATGTAGCCCAGGTGGGTATGACCCTGACCCTGAGTAGCATCCTTTCCTCACCAAGAATGATACCGCAGTATAAAGAAAAAATGATCAATTTCAACAATTGGCTAAGCTTCTGGAGTCATTCAAAGGGGATCCAGTGTCTGTCAGCCTGGGATGACATGCTCAACAGGCCTCGTTGCTTCGCAAGAGACGGCTTGCACCTGTCACCCCTAGGCTTTCAAATACTGGCCAAGGCTCTTGCTGCCCCCATAGTGCCTTTTTTAGGCAAGGTTCAAATGTCAAACCCACCTCTGTAAACAGCACAAATAAAAAAATGAGGGTTATGTTACTCAATGCCAGGAGTTTAAATCTCAAAATGCATGCGCTCGAAGCACTTCTCAGTATGGAGAACGTCGACATCTGTGCAGTAACTGAAACCTGGTTCAAGGCTCTACAGAGCACCCCAGCACAAGGTAGTTCACACAGCTACAACTCATACCACACATTTCGGCCACAGAATATGGACCAAAACACAAAAGGAGGGGGTGTATCCATATTCATCAAGGATACCTACACCTCCAGGTTAGTGGCGCAGCATGATACCTCCGAGATCATCCATGTGCAACTAACATCAGGCAAATCTGCAATGCAAATAGTGGCCTGCTACAGATCACCCTCCATGACCCAGGACCACCACTCCGCCTTTCTGGAGACACTGGAAAACATGAAGGTCCTAACAAACACCCTGATATTGGGCGATTTCAATTACCCTACTGTTAACTGGGAAAACTACTCAAGTGCAAACTCCCAGGTCCAGCGCTTTCTGGAATTTATCAACTCAAATGCCCTGGATCAGCTGGTAAACTCCCCTACCAGAGGTGAAAACATACTGGACCTGGTCATCACCAACATGGGCGGCAGGTATTCCACACCAGAGGTCAACCCATCACTGGTTAGATCAGACCATAAACTAGTCACTCTGGATATCCACACCCCACCACCACCCCAACTAAGGAAACCACAGTAAAAACTTTTCTAAAGCAAACTTCACCTTACTTAAGACAGAGGTGGTAAGTTTCACAGCCCCCTTGCTAAAGGATAACAATGCCCAAGATGCAGGAACCTTTACAAATGCACTCTATGAGCACCTGAAAACACACAGTCGCTATAGTCCAAAGGTCTGCTCCAGAAACAAGTGAAACAAATATGTAGAGACAAACTGGAAGTCGACCACCACAATGAATGGATAAAAATATATTTAATATGAACAGACAAGCGCTTTCACGTGTACCAAAACACGCTTCTTCAGATCCTTACAACTGACATCTTTAAGTTCAAATATATATAGGCATCTCTAAAACAATCAATTAATTTAATTAATCCAATTCTAAACATGTGATTAGAATCATTCAGTTGAACAAACAGTGCAATAGCAGGTACTGCTGCTTGTATCAGAAGATAAAGTTGAGCAATTAGAGAATAAAAAGTTATTAAAAACAACAGGTCTAAATGTGTTTGTTTAATCTCCTCTTTAAGTTTATTCTGCTTAATACAGTCATGCTCCATTAATAGTGTGACCCACTCCATCACACACTTGTGAACTGCATTTAGCTGGCGATCTCTAAAAACTTTTTCAGAGTTATCACTCACATCAAATGGTGTGGACGGAGATTTAAAGGCACGGAGACCCCTGGGGGAGATATCTAGATCCAAGTAATGTTGTAGACCCAGAATACTGAAATGACATTTTGTTACTTTTTGTAATAGATACTCAAACTTATCTATTACTATCTGTATTTCATCTGAGAATGACTCTGCTTTATTATTTCCCACCAATGCAAATGGATTATTCAATCTGTGCATTCTCTCTTGGACTAAACGATTCATGAAATAGATTCCTCTCCATTAACAGAGCCAGCAGCACAAAACAGTAGTAGCAGCAGCAACATTCACATTACCTATAACAGGCTGTGTGACATAATTGTCCGTAGTCTGTTGTTGAGAACTATTCTGTGAGGCCAAAATGCAGATGAAGAACCTTCTCTGAATACACGGGGAATATTGTTCAAAGGATCTGTTGCCATCAATACAAAACCACACAAAAGAACAGCAAAAAATATCCAAAACAACACAAAACTGCAAACAGATCCACTTTTATTCTAAACTTAAGTTCCTCGACCAAGCAGTCTTCAGGAAGTATAAAAAACATTATCCAAGCATTTCCCTTAAATACCCAGCAAGCAGAGCTAATAATTCAGTTATAAAAATCAATTGCATACAATTATATAATTAAATAAAACATTTCCAATTAATTTCACAGTTAAGACCCTGAGGAACCATAGTGTCATATTTTAAAATAAATAAAGATACTTTAAATAACAGTGGATCTTTTAACCTTCCCTCATCACCTAGTTTCACAAATATTTTATCTAAAACAGTAGCCTGTAGTAATTTATAGTCACAATTGTGACATTCTTTAAAATGAACAGCCACAGCACTTTCAATTTTACATTTTTTAATGTCTCTGACATGTTCTTGCAGACGACACTTGAACATTCTCCTAGTCTCACCTATATATACCAGCCTACATGAACAGCGTAAAGCATATATAATTCCTTCAATAACACATGAAAAGTTACCTAAGAAAGCCTTTTCTGATTGCTTGTAGTCATCTAAAGCTATTTTAAGTGTATTTTTACTGTTTTTGCCTTATGTTTTTTTTAAAAAATCCTTGTTTCCTGCCTTTCTAAGCTAGTATAGTCCAGTTTACAGGCTAATGCTGAATTCAGGGCTGTTACAATTTTCTGAGTTGCCCATACCTTACTTGGATAGAGGGAGGTTTCTCTGTTCACCTGTGAGAGAGGGACCTTTGAGCAGCCATCTATCCCTGGAGGAGTGGTTCCAGCCCAGAAGTAAGTAGGTTAGTAGTTTGTGGGCCATTTTGGGCTAATTTCTATCTCTTTCCTTTCCCTGATGTAAAAACGTGTTTGCACGGTTTTGCACCTCTGGGCAGTGCCGGTTAGCTAGGGCTAAATTTATCCCAGATCCACCAAGTCTCCTCTTCAGTTTTTCCCTTGAAAGTAGTCTAACTCTCAACCTAAGCACTTAAAAAGCATCCTACAGTCCAGCACTTGCTCAGACCTAATGGCAAGCACTAATATACCCCAACACTTGATTGCCCAGCAGGTCAAGGCTCATTATTCACCCCTCACCAACCAAGTGACTAAGCAGCTCACCCTACTATTCAGACATGACCAAAGGACAATTTCAGGTAAACTCTCCAGTCCTGCTGGTGAACCTGGGTATCCTGAGGCAATGTTACAACTGCCTCATGTACATAGACAACCCTCTCCTCCTACCACAAAGCATTAACATATGCAACAGATGCAATTATATAGCTAAATTGGAGGCTAAGCTCTCTCCACCCAAGACTGGAACAAGCAGTCATGAGGAGAAGGTTAACACTTGCACCACACATCCTGCCTCACTTAGACATACTAAACCAGCACTGGCAAAAAATACACATAAATACACAAAATCATACTCGGAGGCTCTAAATAAAAACCAGCAAAAGCATCACAGACCTCCAAAGCACAGACACCCAAAAAAAACTGCACCTCCCGTCACAAACCAGACAATACATAAAACACAAAATCAGTGTGCCGCACAATCATAGCCCTTAAGGCGAAATAACATACCTAACACACTAGTAATAGGCGTCTCTATAGTCAGACACACTGACGTCCCACTCACTAGGCTGGACAAGGAGAAGGTTACTGTTAGCTGCCTGTTGGGAGCCAGAATCTGCCACATAACACAAGCACTCAGGTCACTCCAGAACAAGTACAAATATGACTCTGTCATTGTTCATGTTGGTGTGAATGACCTGAGATGTACCTCCCTGGAATACATGAAAAGAGACATGGAAAAGCTCTCTGATCATGTAGCCCAGGTGGGTATGACCCTGACCCTGAGTAGCATCCTTTCCTCACCAAGAATGATACCGCAGTATAAAGAAAAAATGATCAATTTCAACAATTGGCTAAGCTTCTGGAGTCATTCAAAGGGGATCCAGTGTCTGTCAGCCTGGGATGACATGCTCAACAGGCCTCGTTGCTTCGCAAGAGACGGCTTGCACCTGTCACCCCTAGGCTTTCAAATACTGGCCAAGGCTCTTGCTGCCCCCATAGTGCCTTTTTTAGGCAAGGTTCAAATGTCAAACCCACCTCCGTAAACAGCACAAATAAAAATTGAGGGTTATGTCATTCAATGCCAGGAGTTTAAATCTCAAACTGCATGCACTCAAAGCACTTCTCAGTATGGAGAACATCAACATCTGTGCAGTAACTGAAACCTGGTTCAAGGCTCTACAGAGCACCCCAGCACAAGGTAGTTCACACAGCTACAACTCATACCACACATTATGGCCACAGAATATGGACCTAAACACAAAAGGAGGGGGTGTATCCATATTCATCAAGGATACCTACACCTCCAGGTTAGTGGTGCAGCATGATACCTCCGAGATCATCCATGTGCAACTAACATCAGGCAAATCTGCAATGCAAATAGTGGCCTGCTACAGATCACCCTCCATGACCCAGGACCACCACTCCGCCTTTCTGGAGACACTGGAAAACATGAAGGTCCTAACAAACACCCTGATATTGGGCAATTTCAATTACCCTACTGTTAACTGGGAAAACTACTCAAGTGCAAACTCCCAGGTCCAGCGCTTTCTGGAATTTATCAACTCAAATGCCCTGGATCAGCTGGTAAACTCCCCTACCAGAGGTGAAAACATACTGGACCTGGTCATCACCAACATGGGCGGCAGGTATTCCACACCAGAGGTCAACCCATCACTGGTTAGATCAGACCATAAACTAGTCACTCTGGATATCCACACCCCACCACCACCCCAACTAAGGAAACCACAGTAAAAAACTTTTCTAAAGCAAACTTCACCTTACTTAAGACAGAGGTGGTAAGTTTCACAGCCCCCTTGCTAAAGGATAACAATGTCCAAGATGCAGGAACCTTTACAAATGCACTCTATGAGCACCTGAAAACACACAGTCGCTATAGTCCAAAGGTCTGCTCCAGAAACAAGTGAAACAAATATGTAGAGACAAACTGGAAGTCGACCACCACAATGAATGGATAAAAATATATTTAATATGAACAGACAAGCGCTTTCACGTGTACCAAGACACGCTTCTTCAGATCCTTACAACTGACATCTTTAAGTTCAAATATATATAGGCATCTCTAAAACAATCAATTAATTTAATTAATCCAATTCTAAACATGTGATTAGAATCATTCAGTTGAACAAACAGTGCAATAGCAGGTACTGCTGCTTGTATCAGAAGATAAAGTTGAGCAATTAGAGAATAAAAAGTTATTAAAAACAACAGCAAGTTATGAAGCAATATATTCTAAAAAACTCTTATTCATTCATTTCTTGTAAACATGAAAATGAATGTAAATTCTGAAAACTCTATATCAAATATATCATGTAGATATATAATATGTATACAAAAATACTAATGTGGAATAAGTATTGAAAAATCAAATTCTGTCAAACAATAACATGATGTTACTACACTTATTAAAAAACTTCACATATATTGAATAAATCATCATCAATTGTTATAGAAACATGGCATATGTGTGAATGTAAATATAAATATAAATGTATAAATATATATAATATATAAATATAAATATAAATATGAAAAATGTATATAAATATATCAATATACATGAAATACAAGCGTAAATGTCAATAAATATGTAAAAATATATAAAAACATGTGTGTAACTTGCTTGATGTTGAGCAACAGTATCAAATGAGCACTGTAAATGCCAATACAGCCAAATATATTCAAATACATAAGGATACTTGATCCCATACGTTAAACAGAATCTCATGAACAAAATCAAGTTTTAAATTATTAAAACGTATGAACCATTGAAATAGATATCATAGAAAGTTATGTGTATAGAAATATATAAACATACCCTTACAAAATATGTACGTACATGAATGATAATTACTCAAGATATAACTGACTAAAAAATGTCCTGGCAAGACATATAAGGCAAGTTAATCTAACTAAACTGACACTATATACATGTCAGGAATATAGGAATGCTTGTCAGAGTCTATCTATAAAATATTAAGATAATATGAGGAATACAACGTATCTGTGCACTCAATCTCTAAAATCAGATGTAGTTAACAAATCACTTGGCACTACGTCCTTTTAAAGGAGCCCTAATGTTGACATATTGATTGAGACCTGGTTCATAGTGCGCTTTGAGTTTGAAGATCCAAGAGAGTTCTATTAATTCTAAATCATTAAAATTATCTCCATCTCTAGAGTTAGGTAATACTGTTTGTAGGACTCTGAACACAAATGAATGTGTTAAATTGTTGGAGATGTGTTTAGCCAAGGCATTCTTGGTATCACATTTTTTAATGTCTAAAGCATGTTCCAGCACCCTCTCCCTCAAAGTCCTAGTAGTCATTCCTACATAGAACGCTGTACAACTTTGGCAGGTAGCTAAATAAATGAGGTTCTTACTTTCACATGTGACAGTGTGATGAGGTTCGAACCTATAGTTCAAAACTGGATGCTCAAACTCCTGAACTGTAGTGATCAACGTGCATATACTGCACTTATTGCAAGGGAAAGTTCCTATCTTCACATTCCTGTTGATGCTTATATTCTTACTAACAGTATTCAACTCTATACATAAAAGCCTACTAAGATTCTTACTATTACGAAATGTATAAGATGGTGTGGAACCCACTATTGCTGCTAGCCGTTGATCAGTCAGGAGAATATGCCAATTGCTGAAAATAATGTCTTTGATGTGATGAATATCACTAGTATATCTGAGGTTAATTCTAACTCTGGAATTGTCAAAGAACTTCTTGCCATGAAATCCAGATATTCTAGTATGATTTCCATTAATAGCAGTCTGCTCATTAAATAAAATCTGGTTCTTGACCTTCCTGACCTTTTCTTCATCATAACCTCTATCCAAAAAACATTGTTCTAAAAAATCACTCTGTTTATTAAGTTCAACACTATTATGACATAACCTCTTGATTCTAATGAATTGGCTTTTCATTATGCTGTCAAACACATATCTGGGGTGCATACTATTAAATTGGAGTAAAGTATTTCTCCAACATTCCTTCCTAAAAATGGTTGTCTCAATCTTTAGATTCATATTCTTGTATAACCTCACATCTAAAAAATCTATACTCTGTGGGTCATGATTTACTGTGAAACTCAAAAAGTCAGTAGTAGATTCTAACTGTTCTATAAAAGTGAGAAGCTCAAGTGTACTCCCATGCCAAAATAAAAGAACATCATCCACAAACCGTTTATAAAGGCTAATTTTCTTAAAACTATCGTGTGTGAATAAGTATTCCTGCTCCCAATACAACATCACTAAATTCGCGTAAGTATTGGCGCAGGGGGTGCCCATGGCTACCCCCCACTGCTGTAAATATAGTTGGTCCCTAAATTTGAAAACATTGTTAGTTAAAACAAGTTCCATGATGGCACACAATAGTCCCTCTTCACTGGTGTTAAACTTCTGACTCTTATTTATAATGTCCCTCAGAGCTTCTAAGCCAAAACTATTCGGTATGGCAGTGAACAAGTTCTTTACATCCAAGGTCACAAAAAGTAATTCATCCATGTTTGTATGGGAATAATTGTTTATACACTCTAGCAACTCATAAGTATCCTTTAAGATGGATGTAGTCTCACTAACCAAAGGTCTAAGTTTTTTCTCTATAAAAACTGACAATGTCTCAGTAACCCAGCCCTGTCCCACGACTATGGGTCTCATAGGTGGTGGGTACAGGCCTTTGTGTATTTTCGGTAAGCCTTTAATGTACGGTATTCGAGGTTTTTCAATAAAGAAGTATTGGTATAAATCATAATCTATCTGTCTACACATTAAATATTCATAAAGCTCTTGATGTACTTCATAAATGATTTTGGTAAGTTCTAGATGACTGATAGGTTTGTAAGTAATAGTCTCCTTCAATAATGTAAGCATCGCATCTACATACACTTCAGTGTCTAATAAAACTATTGCTCCCCCCTTATCTGCTGATTTTATCACCAGATCATTATTCCGTTTCAAAGAATAAATCCTATCCCATTCAGTGGTATTTGTATTAAAGAACAATGCACTATGTTTAAAATCATAGTAATATTTGTACAAGTCATCTTCACAGATCTTTAAAAAACATTCAGCTACAGGAGTTAAAGCAGGCGTAAAAGTACTCTTTTTTCTGAAACAAACTTCAGTAGTATTGTCAGAGACATCATTTGAAACCTTCTTATTGTTAAAAAGCAGTTTTAAAGAAACACTACGTAAAAATAGTCTCAAGTCCTTCAAAATTTCAGATATGTTACTAATTTGAGCAGGTATATAGTTCAAACCTTTGTTCAAAAGCTCACAGTCCATAGGTGTCAGAATGTACCTGGATAAATTAACTATTAAGTTGCTCCATTCCTCCATCGACCTCTCCGACTCTGTTGTTCTCCCGATAGCTTCCTCTTGAATCTGTCTCTGCTGTCGGACCTCCCCCTCGTTCCATGTTGATTCTGTACTGGAAGGGGTAAAAAACGTTCAATATGGGTCTGTGCTATCTTCGGTTTAGCTCCAGTGTTGTTCATAGTGGAGCGTGGTAGAGCTAGCTGGTTCGGCGGTGGTGTACACTCAGAATCCATTGTTGGAGTAACGGAGGCTCTCGCTGATGACATCATCACCCCCAGAGCTGCAGGCAGGTCATTTAAAGCAGTAGTATCATTGAGGCTCGTAGTAGAAGCAGGTGCTTCATTGTTGAAGACATCAGCATTAGTATTAGTTACAAACCCAGTCTCTCGGTCATTTCTGATCTTCGGCCATAAAAAGACTTGACTATTTGTGAAATCAAAATAGTCTCTTTGAAGTTTACGCATTTTGGTTTGCTGTAATCTCTCACCATAGGAACATGTTTGGTTTAGTAATGACTCTATACGTTGCGTGTACATCGCCCCTTTAAATTTATCGTATAGAGTATTGTATAGAGCTTCAGCTTTAGTGCTCAGTTCTTTCTCTAAGGGAGAAAAATAATCCAACAATAATCCAACACCTACAAGGATGCATGGATCGTGCCATCCCTAGCAAAACCAAGACTCACTCCCCTAAGAGAAGGAAGCCAGTCTGGTGGCCCTTGCTATAAACACAAACTCATAAATGGTAACCGTTATATAAAACTGTATAACTATAAAACATGCATTTATCTCTTGCAATATATACAATATATATATATATATATATATATATATATATATATATATATGTGCACTGATAGTTGATATTCCATGTATTTTATGTATTATATGTTTATATTTTATAGTTATACAGTTTTATAAACAGATGGTAGGATATGCTATTTTGCTGCATTTATAATGTTTTTGTACTAAGTCATTTTATTTTAATTGAGTATGTAATTATTTTATTAGCCTTTAAATGGAGGCAAATGTTTAAACGCTAGGGGGTTAATTGAATGCAATATATAAAGGACTGTGATATGTGGTCTTGATGCAGTCTGATGAAGCCAAGGAGGTGAAAGCGCTAACTGTACCTGAATAAAGAATGTTTGTTGTTTTTATATGAGTCTTCAGTCATATATTTTATCTTGAAAGCTTTTATCTTGGATATCTGTGAAGCCTATGTGTTCCGGTTACCGTTTATGAGTTTGTGGACTTTCAATATATTTTATTACGTGGTAACGGACACGCTACTCGCCTGGGGGCTACGTTATTATTGTTCTTGGTGTTTTCCTTGCTATAAACAATCTATACAATAGGAGGAGGAAACTAGTTCAGAAAAAAAGCAAATCCCAAGAAGGAAAAACATCCCTGATCAATATCAGTAAGAAACTAAGGTCCCTCATAAAATCCTCCAAGGCTAACTTCGAAAGAAAAATAGCCAAGGATTTGAAAGATAACCACGAAGCCTTCTTTAGCTATGTCAAGAATCTAATTGGCAACTCACAGATATGCTCTGAGCTAGTGCAAAATGGCACAAAATATACTGAACCCACTGATATTGCCAACATCCTGGCAGATAAATTCAGTGCAAACTTCACCCCCCTCTCACCCCCAAAAGGGCCCACAACAATACCGGAAAAGTGTAGTGTCCCAGAAATCACAGACGCACAGGTGAAAACAGCCCGTTCAAAAGCCAAAAGCACAGCGTCAATGGGGCCAGATGGTGTCCCAGGCTGCGTCTTGCACGAACTGCAGAATGAACTAACCCCCCACCTAAACACACTGTTCAACCTCAGCCTCTCCACAGGCTACGTGCCCATAGAATGGTGCACAGCAACGGTTATTCCGCTCCACAAAGGAGGGCCACAACTGACCCTGGTAACTATCGCCCCATAAGCCTGACTAGCCTGGTCTGCAAGGCTATGGAGCGCATCATCATGGAACTCATTAACAAAGACATTGGGAACCTCCAAACACTTGACCCGACCCAGTTCGGCTTTGTTAAGGGCAGATCATGCCTACTAAACCTGGTTGACTTCTTCGAGACAGTCACCAAGGCCATAGATGAGGGGAAGGTAGTTCACACAGTCTACCTTGACCTCTCCAAGGCTTTTGACACCATTCCCCACTCGGGAATTATAGAAAAACTCATCAGCCTGAACATAAACCCCTACGCCACGAGATGGGTTGCCAACTGGCTTACAGACAGAACTCACACGGTAAGAATAGCAGGTCCAACTCTAAACCAGTCACAATTGGTGTCCCACAAGGCTCAGTCCTGGGACCCCTACTTTTCGGCATATACTTCTCAGAAGTACAGGCAAACACAGGAGGACTACGGCTAACCAAGTTCGTCGATGACTGCAAACTGGGAGCCATAATTGACTCACCGGCTGACACAGACATTCTCCAAAAGGGCCTTACTGAGACGGACACCTGGTGTCAAAGTCATGGTCTCAAGCTAAATGCCAAAAAATGCATAGTCATCCCATTTGGGAAAACAAAACACCCATGAATTGCCACATAGGTGGCAGCCCCCTTAATACAGAAGAGGTAATAAGAGATCTGGGGACCCAGGTAGATAGTAATCTCTCCTTTGACAATCATATTACCAAAGTAGTTAGGAAATCCGTCTATATAGCCCATCTAATTACTAAAGGGTTTGCATCTAGAAATAAAGAGGTTATAGTGCCCCTCTACTTGTCACTCATCAGACCCATCATAGAGTACAATGCCCCATTTGGGATGTACCTCACAAGACACTTCCAACAGCTGGAAAGACCACAAAAGTACCTCACCAAGAGGATTACTGGTCTCAAACATATGTCCTATGCAGCCCGACTGGAAAAACTCCAGCTGTACTCAGTGGTATATCGCTTACTCAGAGGTGATCTCTGCCTGACTTACAAAGCCATGTCCAACTCAGAATTGATGGATGTGCTCCATCTAAAGAAATCCAAGTCACTGCGAGCCACTCGCTCTAGTGAGCTAAACCTCGCCACAGCAATAAACAGAACATGCTGGAGGGATAGATTCCTGTCACAGAGACTCCCCATGCTTTGGAACAAAATTCCTAACTACATTAGGCAGAGCCCCTCACTAACACTCTTCAAGAGGAACCTTGACGAGTGGGTGGGTAACAGAAAATACACCCATGGGATCACTTCATTGACTCTTCTTGACAGAGGCTCAGTTAATTAATCAATGGGGTAGCGAAAGCTGACACACTCTGGCTAGGCTTATAAATGCCCTTGGGCAGATAGCCTAGTACCTACCTATGAACCTATGAACTTATTATTTCCAATTCAATGGTCCTTTACTGAATATAAGGAGGTGATGATATGTATAGGATCATTTATGACTCCCTTTTTTGCCCATATCTTGATAGTCTTTTTGACCATAGCTTATATCAAGACATGCATACAAATGTTAGCATATATGTCAGTGTGTATGCATTTGTAGTACAAATGCACTGATTTATACGGATGTATGTGTATGGCCCTAATACGACCAACACACAACCGCCCTTGTAATATGTACATAAATATGTGCACTTATTCCATTTTGTTGTGTTATTCTTGTGTGCATAAGACTGCCCTTTGATCAGTCTTAAACATGGAATGTGATATTTACATCAATGACAGTGAGTGTGCCACCTGTTCCATTATGTTTGTGTGGCAGTATATACAAGTATGTGAAAGTAAAGTTTAATTTTATGAACTGCTGGCACTTACAGTTTATCTGTTGCTGCGTTGATTTTGTCATTTGTACTGTGACATGTTAATGGCCATCAGCACTGACCACTACACACATTGTACGTGTTAGCCATGTGCTCCATGCCCCTTGCTATGAAATCCTGTATGTCTTGCATTGTGCACACATATGCATGTACAATTTTTCTATTTACATAACATTGTCCTTTGCTTTAATGACATGCTTATTCATGCATGTATTGCCTTACTATTGTGGATATGTACCGTTCATTACCATTCAGACATTCATGCTTGGGATGCCTGTTTCACCTAGACATATCAGATTTTTGTTTTCTTGTCCTCAGTTTAGGAAGATATTATTGCTGGGCAGTAGATATTATGGCATTAGTAAACAATCTGTCACCATGATTGTCCTATGATGTAATGCATATCCACATGGTCATCACTGTGATTTCTACTTGTTTGATCATGATGTTATTATGTGTTCTGCTTTCCCAACATATACTTTGTATGATGCCTGCTTAGCTATTTATGCTCAGGCTTAACTGAGTAATGTATCCGTATACCTGTGCTATATGTTGGTGTTTCTTTATCACCATGTAGTTTATACTTGGCATTGTCCTTGGTAATGGGAGCATATGCTGTTTGTATATATTTTTGGCCAGTGTGTTAGCATGTAATATCACATATGTAGCTTGCATACATGAACAATGTCATTGTGTGTTTGTTCATGCAGGGTCTAAATGGATGTCAGCATCCTTTTACCCATATTGTAATATCCTGTATGTTGATTTTCTGTATTATTTCATGTTCACAAAACTGTATGATTGCAGTAAAGCTACTTGACACTGTGCTTGTTTTATTGCCTACTGCATGCAGGGTTGGGGGTTCTATTCTGACCTCTACTTTTATGGAAATACAATTGTTTTCTGGATTGTCTTATTGTTGTTGTTACTTGGCTTCCATGTCCACTGGCAACAGTGTATTGTATGACGCTATTTGATATTCTTCACATTGCTACTTAACTCCAACAAAGCAAATGTTGAGGTTAACAGAGTATCCTTGGACAAGGACACTCATAAGGCATTTTTAGCTATGTCCAGAACATCAACGGCAGACACAAAAGTATACCAACATTGGGAAAATGGAAAAACCTTCATGGAACTGATAGAGATAAGCAAACTTACTTATGGCTGACAAATTCATCTCCATCTTTACCCCCCTTTCATCCCCAGTTGCCTCACAGGGCATACCATCCAACATAATCCCTTAGAGTAACAGTGGGAAGAAGGTCTTATATGCTGTCGCTAAGACCAACACTACAGCTTTGATGGGCTTCAGTAATATCCTATGATGTCTCCTATAGAACCTGACATATAACCTGTTATGACCACTGGTGTCACTATTAAACCATACCCTCTACACAGGTTTTGTGTTGGGGAATAAAAGACTGCAACATTCATCCCTCTACACAAGGGCAGAACATCAACTGATATTGGGAACTATAGATCATTAGTCTGACTAGTGTCATATTTACAGCCATGGAATGAATTATCATGGAAATGATTAACCATGAAAATAGAATACTTTCAGGAAATGAACACAACCCAGTTTGGTTTTGTAAAAGACAGCTCATGCATACGGAAGCTGGTTGACTTCTATGATAAGGACAATGAGACAATGGATATGGAAAACACAGTGCATACTGCCTACCTTGACCTAGCTGTGGCATTTGATACAATACCTCACTCAGGCATTGTAAAAAAATTCAGAGAATTAAGCACAGTCCATATAACTCACTTGTTAGCCTGCTGACTCACAGGCAGGACACGGGATAGTAGGATTTCAGAGACTACTTCCTCAAAACGGCGTGTCGCTATTGTTGTCCCTCAAGGAAATGTGCTAGGTCTGCTCCTCTTTGACATTTAAATTCTGGAAATCAAGACTAGTGTTGAGGGCCTCTGACTTACCAATTCTGCAGACTGAAAATTAGGAACGAGCATAGAACCCTCCCCCCAAAATAATAACATCTTACAGGGAGTTCTAACATAGACAAATGACTGGTGACAAAGTCATGGCTTAAAAATGAATGCCAAGTACTGCATAATAGTACCTTTTTGAAATCTAGTCATCCAGGGAAGCTACCTCATTTTAAAACAGCCCTAAATGAGACTTGGGTATCATGTCGATAGTAGCCTGTCTTTAGACACACTTGTGTAAGGCTGTAAAACAATCATTGTAGGCCATTCAACTTTGGAGTAAAGCCACTACTAGTAAGTCCAGTGAATTCATTATGCCAATGTACACACCCATCATTTGACCCATCACTGAGTATAAAGACTTTGTCTGTATGCACCTGACCAGGCACATGCAAAACCTGCAATGTCCACAGAGGCACATCACAGACAGAATACAGGATGTGCACAATGTCCTATGCTATGCTTCCAAACCCTGTCTCTATACTCGGTTTCCTACAGACTGCGGAGAGGCTAATCATGCATGGCATACATGGCATGCTTGGATTCCACTCTAATGTACCTTTTGTATATCTGCAAAACAGGCATCACCTGACCCACTAGATCTTAGGTGATAAACTTTAACTGCAACTTATACAGGACATGTTGGTGGGAAAGGCATGGATCTCAGAGGATCCTCATTCTCTTGAATAGACTTCCCATCCATGTGAATTGTAGCCCTTCCCTAACCCTATTCAAGCAAAAACTGGAGCATTGGATGGGCAATCAAGAATTTACACCTGGTCTGACACTTATACCAGTGATGGACAGAGGCAGCCCTTACATCATGCCCTACATAAAATACACCCCTTAAGATAACCTCAGAGGTACAATACGTTGTGCTATACATTTGTGTTGCATGACTAGGCTTGTAAAGTTCCCAGCGGTTATTTGCCTACTATACACCTATGAACTGCATTGCCAGAAATCCACATTCATTTTTCTGTGTCCAACAGCTAACATTAGTCCTCTTTTTGTTTTGTCTTTCACACAGTTTGCAACAGCTCAGCATAGCTCTTTGCACTGGTATTTTATGTATTATCATGCTATACCATGGCTGGTGGTATCCCTACCTTGTTTGTCATTTTTCCTTACCTGTGTTGTACAGTCATATGTGTGTGTTGTCTTTATAATTCACCTGTCCTTTATGCATTTGACCACCCTTTGTCTGTCCATGTATTTGACCACCCTTTGTCTGTCCTGTCTTGTGCTATTTGTTATGTGTGTGTGTGTGTGTGTGTGTGTGTGTGTGTGTGTACCTACAGTTTTTCCAACTTCTTCTTAAAAAAAAGGGGGGGGCTATCCCCCCAAAAAAAATTTATATAGCAATGCCGCTCTGACTCTCACTTTGACCTTCCTATTCCATCAACCCTCAACACTAAGGAAAATGAAGTCAGGGAAATCAGCAGGCTCAGATGAGATCACGGCAAAATGTTGGCTGAGTTAGAGGAGAAATGGCTCTAGAAGGTACTCAAAGCAGTATGAAGAGAAATGCGTATCCCACATGACTGATGAATGAGCACACTAGTTCCAAAGTACAAAAATAAAGGGGGCATTCACAACTGTGGGCAGTATAGTAGTGATGTCAAACACCTGTCACACTGCATGAACGTTCTAGACAGGGTGATGATAAATGAATACACGTAGTTGTAAAAAGTCAAGATGGATGATCAGCAGTTCAGATTTCGATCAGGATGCAGTACAAATAACCCAATGTTTGGAGTGAGACAGATAGTTGAGAAGACTCTAGAGATGAGGAAAGAGTCCAACTGGGCATTCCTACATTTGAAGAAGGTATATGACAGAGTCCCAAGAAAGCTGACTGGGGCAGTCCTGCAGTGATTCAAAGTCCCAGAAACACTGGTAAAATAAGTGCAGACTATGTACAAAGACACAATGACTAAAGTACAAACAGTGTTCAGACTTACAGAGTTGTTCCCACCTGGATTGGCTATGCATCAGGGTTAAACTCTGAGGTAACTGCTATTCATACTGGTGATGGACTACAAATAGGTCAGATGGAACAGATGAACAAAGTGGCTGTATTCAGATTATGCAGCATTACAGGTAGTCTCTGAACAGTACTGCGGTGTTGGTATTGCGGTAGCGTTGTCGCCTCACAGTAAGATGTTGTCCTGTTCGATTCTCAGCTAAAGCGTCTTCTGTGTGGAGACATGCGTGAATGGGTGTACCTTCGTTGAAGGCTGTGCGTCAGAGCTGGCAACTTGGCATGTAAAAATCTACTGCCAATCATTAGCGGACCGGAGTTCCGCTGTGGCGACCCCTAACTGGGAAAAGCCGAAAGACACAACAACAACAACAACAGGTAGTCTCTGAACAACAACTTCAGCAAATTATAGGGAAATGGAATTCAAAACTGAAGGCACACAGGATGAAACTGAGCAGCAAATGGGGAAATTCAGAAGAAGCTGAGAACTGAGATAGAAATGAACATACTAGAACAGATTAACAGATAGGAAGAGTTGTTGAGGAGAAGGGCTGTCTACACGAGGAGGTCAAATCTAGAATCAGAAGTGTTGCGGCCAACTGGCACAGAGTGTCAGGGATAGGATGTGACAGAAGAATAGCAAACAAGTTGAAAAGTAAGGTGTATAAAACAGAGGTGTGACCAGTAGTACTGTATGGCACAGAAACCTAGGCAATAATGCAGAGTGGCTGAGGAAGTTAGAAGTGATGGAGATGAAGTGCCTGAGATGGATGGTAGGATGCATATTGTGGGACAGACAAAGAAATGAGGACATCAGAGCAGAAGCCCAAGTAGCTCCAATTGTTGAGAAGGTCAAAAATAGCAGATTACACTGGTTTGGGCACATGTGCAGGAAAGCAGAAGACAATGTGGTGAAGATTTGGGACAGACATGAGGAATGCAAGAGGGTTGATGATGATGACTGAAGATGATTCTAACCCTGAAATAACTGTATCTCAGAATATGGCAATAGTTTAAGATAATGCAGCCTTGGACTTGGGATCTAATCCTCCTATTCATACTTTCAGTTCTGCTTTTCCAAGGATACTAGTTACAGCTCTTGAAACTTCAATAGGCACCCCACGACATGCACTTACTTTCTAGAGATGTCAATTTAAATAACCTCAAGAATGGGTGCTACAGCCATGGTGTCTTATTTACTTTCACCCCTGACATCAGAAATGAAAAAGGACTTGTCAGAACAGAAGAAATATACCCACAGAAGTGATGCATATAATTGAAGAGTTTATGTATTTGGAAGCAAAGCATTATATAGTTGGGAAAGTGGCCTAATGGTTAAGGTGTTTGCCTTACAAACACAAGGTGCAGGGTTTGAGCCTCACAAAGGATAACTGGCTAGGCTTGCAAGGGCAGTTAGCCTAGTACTACTCTATGAATCTATAACTCAATGGGGGAAACAGTAGACAAATAATTACCAGGAATAATGTTACTGCATAGGAATTTAGCAGAAAACTGAAAGCTCTGGATGCAGAAATTTGATTTATTCCACACTACAAGTGAATTAGCTGAGAAGTCAGAAAAGGTACAGTGGTGTTACATTTCTGCATCTCAGTGGAGAAGAAACGTTAAAGGCATTTAACACTTTGACTATCTTGGAGAGGAGGAAAAGAAAGCAGCAATGAGACAGAAATGCAGGTATCACTGATGGGAGTAAGGAAATCACCTGTTGGGAAGGAGTCATGACATATGTATGTACCTAGCAGCACAGAAGTTAAGAGACTGTTTAACTTAATTCCACTCAGCAATGCTATGTGTAGTTCTGACATTTTATCTCTAAACAAAAATGTAAAATGTTCTAACATGATCCAATGCAGGAGGATAAAAAAAAAAAATAATGTATCCCAAACAGCACACATGGGTAAGCAAACCAGGCAATCAAATGTGAGTCAGACCCTGAAGCATCACTTCTTATACTATTTGTTTATCTGGTTCTTCTTTTAAAAACAACTTATTCCAGGGGAAACTTCAATATACATACCAGTGTGAATGACTCAGACAAAGCTGAAGGGTTTCTTCAAGTAATTACTGTTGACTCATTGAACCATATGCATGTTTTGCACAACATGCATGGATATTTACATTCAGGCAGTCCCTGAACAAGAACTTCAGCAAATTATAGGGGGAAGGAATTAAAAAACTGAAAGCACACAGGATGAAACTTAGCAGCAAATGGGAAAATTCAGAAAAAGTTAAGAATCCTCCGATAGATGGGTTTTATGACACTGATAATATGAGGATGGGTAGTGAATTATCTTCACATGTGAATCCAGGTACTGTTTTTCATTCATCGGTAATTTTATTACTAATGTTGACATACAATTTTTTTGATTCACTTCCAGTAGATAAACAATATAAAAACTAAACAAAGGTAGTAATGAAAATGAGTGGTTTTGTTCCAGAATGTGTGGCTGCTATTAATGATAAGCTGCATGATTTAAGCACAGCGGTTTAACCTCAGGTGCATTTGAAGGATGAAACTGGTGCCATAAAACAATTAATGATTCAGCAAAAAGAAGAAACTGATTTCATCTTGCAGCTCAACAGTCCAAGCATGAGAATGAACTTGTATACTGTTCCATTACATTCTAACAAATTCATTTGAAAAAAAAAAACTGTCATGATAACACGATTGCAAGCTACTCAGGAATGCTCCCCAGCTCAGAGATGCAATTTAAGAATATATGAGTTGCATGAATTCCTGAGCAGCTTTAGTCTATACGTTGTAGACATCCTTTTCCAACTCACCGCAAAGGAAAAAAAAGCTTAAAAATCAATCTACTGGTAAAGTCACTGATCATGTTAAATGTATAAATGGCCCATTTTCAGCAGGTGTCAGAGGAGAAAAGCTCCACAATAGATTTAAAAACACGAGTAATTATATACAAGGGGAGAAAAGGCCCGCAACATATTAAATATTCTACAATGAGTTGATGAGTAATTAATTCAAGGGGAGAAAAGCTTGAGAACAGATTAAATATTTTACAATGAGTTGGGGAGAAAGGTTCATAGGTAAGTACTAGGCTATCAGCCCTGAGGCCTATACATGCCCAGCCAAAAGGGTACCCTGGCTTTTGCCACCCAAGAAAATTATTTTCCTGTGCCACTGTTGAGCAGAGCCACAGAGGTGATCCCCGGGGTGAATTTCCTATTTCCCATCCAATCATCAAGATTATTCTTGAAGACTGCTAATGAGGAGCTTTGTTTGATATAGATAGGTAGTTTATTCCAGAGTATGGGAAGTCTCTGGGATAGGAATCTATCCCTCCGGCATGTTCTGTTTATTGTGGTGACAAGGTTTAGGTCTCTAGAGCATGTAGCTCAGTGGGATTGGGATTTCTTTAAGTGGAGAATATCCAACAGCTCTGGCCTGGGTTTGACATAGCTTTGTATGTTAGGCAGAGATCGCCTCTGAGTAGGCGATATGCAATGGAGTAAAGCTGGAGTTTTTTGAGATGGGCTGCGAAGGGCATCTGTTTGAGGCTGGTAATCCTCTTTGTCAGGTATTTCTGCGCCCTTTCCAGTTGTTGTAGATGGTTTGTGAGGTGCATACCAAAAGGGGCGCTGTACTCTATAATAGGTCTAATGAGTGATGAGCAGAGAAGAAAAATCACCTCTTTTTTTCCTGGATGAGAAACCTTTTGTGATGAGGTGTGCCACGTAGAAGGATTTCCTGACTACTGTGGCAATGTGATTATCAAAGGAGAGACTACTGCCCACCTGTGTCCCAAGATCTCTTATCAGACTTTCGGTGTTAAGTAGACTACCATCTATGTGGTAGCTTATGGGTACAGAGTTTTTACCAAAGGGGATGACAATGCACTTTTTGGCATTGAGCTTGAGGCTATGGCTTTGACACCAGGCATTTGTCTCAAGTTAGGCCTTTTTGTAGGATGTCCACATTGTTAGGAGTTTCGATTTATTAGCCAAAGACCTACTGTGTTAGTCTGTACTTCAGAAAAGTAGACACCAAACAGGAGAGGACCTAGGACTGAACCCCGTGGTACTCCACTTGTCACTGGTCTGAATTCAGATTTGGAGTCTGCTACTTTCACAGTGTGGGTTCTGTCAGTGAGCCAATTGGCAACCTATCTTGTGACATAGGGATTTATACCTAGTTTAGTGAGTTTATCTATAATTCCAGAGTGGGGGATGGTGTCAAAAGCATATCTTCTATGTTTTTCTGTTTGTGTTGATATCTTTACTTTTTTATTTGAAATAGCGTATGATAGATCCTGGTCTGTTCTTATACTGTACATTGCTTTTATCACGTCTATCTTTCTAAGTGTTTTTTGTTGATCTGTTCCCTCTTCTGTACTCTTCTAACAGTGACACGTCTTGTCTTAATTTATAATTTTCTCGTTTTGATACTTCCATGATGGCATTTGATTTCTTCCCTTCCTTTCCCTTATTGCCCTGTGTTTTTGTGGTAAGACTTTATCTGTTATTAATTTAGCTGCACAGTAATATATCCTATTTACTTCTGTTATATCACTTGAATTTCTATTAATAGTCTTGATTACTGTGTTCATTTGTTGTATCACACTTCTAAAATTTTGGGTCTTATCGACTTTCTGTAATCTGTTTGATTGATCTTAATATGTTTATCCTTCTCTATTAAATCAAGCAACTCTTCCCTTAGATCATTTTCTTCTAAACCGAGGGCACATTCTTTGCTCTCTGTTTCCTGCAGGCATTCTACAGAAAGTCCCAGAATATCTTCTTGCAACATATTTTCTTCAGCTGCATTCTGCATCATTGGTTGCTCTTTCATATGGGAACTCACTGTCCTCTTACTACACAACATTGGCTGCATCAGAGTTGCCACTGTTTTCTGCTCCTTCCCTTGCTGTGCAACTCAAACTGGACTTTTGTACTGGTTTCCTGCTGAAGGTAGCGAAACGCTGTCACAAACACCAAGGGACCACAATGAAATGAACCAAAGTTGTTTTTATTAAAACAAACTGAGCGCTTTCGTCGAAAAATATCAAGCCTTCTTCAGAGTAATGCCATAATGAGAAAAAGGCTCCATTTTATACCCACATGAATTAAAATGTGTTGAAACACACCCCCTAATTAAAACAGCTCACATTAAAGGTGTAATACGTTAATAACAAAAAGTTGCTTAGTACTGCTGCATCCAAAACACTTAATCGCCATAAAAACTTCACCAAATTGGTTATAAAACTATAACAAAAATATATTGTACCACTTTTAAACTTGATATGATTTCAACCTCAATGCACTCACAATAGAAACTTGATGATTAAGGCCAGGAAACTTTTATTTATTTATTTATTTACATTTGTTGACCGGGAGTGTCCGACTGGACGTAGGTCCATTTTCAGTGGAGGCCCGGGGAGAAAAGCTCCACATTTAAAATATACAGACAGTAGTTACATTGGATTTACATAGCAATTAACAATTTGATTAACATAGCAATTAACAATTACAAACATAGTTACAGACAATATCCCTCACAGTCTAACATTTCCTACTATTACTACCCCTAATAGACCATCTAACTCCCTCCTGATAGCTCATCCGCAGCATTAACAATAAAATTGCCCACCTACATGCACTATTAGAGCTGCACTCATTTGACATTCTCTGTATTACAGAAACATGGCTAAAACCCTCTACTCTGGACCAGGAGATTACCCCTCCTGGATATAATATCCTAAGATATGACCGCAAAATTAAAAAGGGTGGAGGAGTAGCCATTTTGTATAAATCTGAACTCCAAGTGTCACCCTTCAATGTGCCACTACCCTCAGATACCAATGCAGAAACCCTTACTGCCAAGCTACAAATCAATAACTCCAAATCTATCTATCTAATTTGCACACATCTCCCTCCTGGAAATAATATTAATACACTTGAAAACATACTTAGTCACCTATCTACCCACCTACCTCAGGAAACCATTGTATTAGGAGACTTTAATATAGACTGGGCAACCTGTAGTTCCCCTAATCCTACCAATCACATAAATCTACACAGTTTCTCACAGAAAATAACCACCCCTACTAGAATCCATAAGCCAAGCAACAAGGAAACCACCCTAGACTGGATCCTTCTCAACAGCCATCTTGATACTTATAAACCAGGAACCCTTCCCGACGATATCAGTGACGATATGCTAACCTATATCATTAAACAAAAAATTCACAGCCCTAATACTAATAATTTTAAATCCTCCCACTCCAAATAATTCTTTAATCCAGACAGCTTCCAAAATGAACTAAAAGCATGTGACTGGTCACCTATGTCTCATCTTCAACTTGATGAAGCAGTGACCTACTTTAACACTAGATTCCTTCAAATCCTAGATTACCACGCCCCCATTCACTCATCCCGAATAAGAACCAAAATTGCCCCCTGGCTTACAAAACATACTAGGCAAAAGATCCTCCTCAGAAATAAAATTTGGGCCAAATGGAGAGCCTCCAAAAGTCCATCAGATCACCTTTACTTTAAACAATTAAGAAATGCTACCAAGAAAGACATTCTCAGAGACAAAAAAGATTATTACCTTCACCTTCAACAAACCCACCAACAAAAACCACAAAAATTCTGGACAGGCATTAACAAACTTCTTAAACCAGGGCACTCTAAATCTCCTGCCCCTTCAGGATTTAACCATAATAACTCTAACCAGATACATGATGCCTTTAATAACTATTTTACAGAAGCCATTCTAACCCCAGCTAATACTTTACCACCCATCACCACTCCACCATTAAATACCAATAATACTCAAACTCCAACCTTTCATATTCAACCTGTACCCACATCCCTCATTTGCAACCTCCTTCAAAAACGTAAACCATGCTCCCCTTCTGCTGACTGTCTTCCAGCAGAATTCCTGCAAATTGCAACTAAAGAAATTGCCTATCCCATCTCCATCCTTATAAATAGAACAATTTTAGAAAGCAAAATCCCTTCCATATGGAAAGTTTTTCACATCATCCCTCTACACAAAGGTGGATCATCTACCAAGCTCTCCAACTTTTGGCCTATCGCCTTACTCTCTCCAATAGCTAAAATAATGGAAAAATGCATACACAGACAACTACTTGCCCACCTTCTCCATAACAATTTACTTGCCGACTGCCAGCATGGTTTTAGGCCATTCCATAGCACAACAACTGCCCTGCTATCGTTTTCTGACTCCCTAAACAAAAATCGTAACAATAATACTTTCTCCTCTACACTGTTTATTAACCTCTCAAAAGCCTTCGATATGGTGAACCATAACATGCTTATTGACATACTAAAAGCCCAATCACTCGACACACAAGCACTACATTGGTTTAAATCCTATCTTGAAAACAGACAGCAAGCAGTACTTTGGGATAATAATCTTTCTACTTCCCTCCCTGTAAACACTGGAGTACCACAAGGCTCTATATTAGGACCCCTTTCCTTTTCATTGTTTATTAATGATCTACATACCAAAATTCCTCAAGCCACCTGCATACAATATGCAGATGACTCAACTTTAATTTGTTCAGCCAAGTCCATAACCTCTCTCCAGTCCCTCACTCAAACAGTATTTAACAGTGTTGAAAATTGATTTATGCAACACTGTCTCCTTTTAAACCCCAAAAAAACAAAATTATTGCTCTTTGCTCCTACTCATAGGCCACCTCATCCACACTTCACAGTAACCTCTAACAATGGAACTAACATATCCCCTGACACTACAACCTGGGTATTGGGAGTAACAATTGATAACAACCTTAGCTATGATGACCATATTAATCCTACAATAAAGTCTGTCAACAAAACTAGGCACCCTTTACAGAATGAAACCCTTCCTTACCCTTTCAGCCAGAATCACTATTGTCCAGACTCACCTGATCTCTACCCTTTTCTATGCTTCTGCGATATATACCAACCTATCTAGAAACAACCTCACCGAACTTTCTACTAGTTATAATAACATAGCCAGATTTGCCACTGTCACCCCTTTCAGAACTCACCACTGTCACAACCTCAAACAACTGGGATGGTTAGAACTTCAGAACCTACTACTTTGTCAACAACTTATCACCCAAAAGATCCTTTATCACCCTAATAATACCCTAATCCTTACTAATCTGATTACCCTCTACAAAAATCTTGCAACTCTACGCTCAGCTGACAAAATTCTAGTCTCTACTATTAAATCTAACAACAAACCTGGGGACTCACTTTTCGCCAACACAGTAGGAAAAAGCTGGAACCAGCTTCTTAGTGAACTTTCATCTCTGGCTTCCACTCATCTCTTTAAAAAACATCTTAAAGAATATCTTAGAACTCACTGGCTTTGTCCCTGCTCTAACCCTGACTGATATACCCTGACTATTATCTCTTTCCCCTTTTTGCTCTCCTTACACTTCTATACTCCAGTGTTCTATGTCACATACCTGTAAAAAAAAAAATATATATATATATATATAAGAAATTTTTACAACTCAATATTGTTTTTCTTTTTTTTTGATTGCTCTCTCTCAAATTATTGCTCTCAGTATTTGATCTTAGTGTTAACCTATATAACTTATGCTAACCTCAATGTAACAATGTCCTGTAATTTATTTTGACTATTACTGTATATTGTAATCTTTGTCACTACTTATGATTGGTGCTTTTCTCCTCGGGCCTCTACTGAAAATGGACATATATCCAGTTAGACTAGCCCGGTCAACAAATGTAAAATAAATAAAATAAATAAATAGATGAAGAACACAGTACATCAGTAGACAACTAGAATTTTTATCTGCGAAGTACATAGCAGACATTAACAATTGTTACAATAAGATGTTCCTGTTGCGGAAATCATTTATAAATATATTAAAGAGGAGGAGACCCAGTATGGTACCTTGGGGAACTCCGGTTGGGGTATTGAGGAATGAGGAGGTGGCCTTTTTCCATTTTACTGCTTGATATCTATTGGATAAGTAGCTGGAGAACCAGTTCAAAGAGGAAGGAGATAGGTTGAGCGTAGAGTTTTTAGTTAAAAGTAGGGTATGAGAAATAGTGTCAAAGGCCTTAGAAAGGTCAAGTAGTAGGGTAGAAACAATATGACCAGAGTCCCGGACTTTGTTTACAGTTTCAAGGAAGGAGAGGAGGGCTGTCATAGTACTGTGACCTGGTCTGAATCCATGTTGTGTGGGAGTTAGTAGGTGATTATCTAAGAGATGTGGTAGGAGTTGTAGTTGGATACACTTTTCTAGGAGCTTTGAGATGGGAGACAGGATGGCGATGGGATGGAAATTAGTAACATTGTTATTATTGCCTCCTTTGTGTAGTGGTATGATATGGGCCTTTTTCCAGATTTCGGGTACTGTGCTTTCTTGGATAGAGCGGTTGATTAGAATGCTAATGGGGTAGGCAATCGCTTCGGCGGCTATGCTAAGAAAGTAAGAAGGGATGTTGTCAGGAGCATTAGTGCATGGCTTCAATTTCTGAAGGAGTTTTTTTATGGTAGATGTGGGGATAGGTTTTAATGAGAAAAGCGGGGAATGGGAAGGGGTATTAGGGGGTGATGATGATAAAGAGGACATGAAAGTAGGAGAAGAGCTGGATGGTAGAGAATTAGTAGATGAGAATGGGGGTGAGGTGGCAGTGGAGGGTAGAGTGTTGGTAGAGGAAGACGGGTAAATGGGAGAGTGTAGAGATGTTAGAGAATGATGAGGTTAGTTTGGAAATAGAATCAATGAAAAAAGTGTTGAATTGGGTAGCCAAATCTATATTGGGAGCATTAGGGTCTGGGGTGGGGGTGTCCGGTTTGCTGGGATTGAGAAGAGTGGAGATTCCTTTCCAAAAGTTCTGAGGGTTAGTTTTATTATTGTTTTGGAGTATGGAGAAGTAATTTTGCAGATCAGAGATGATGAGCTTTTTTAATTTATTTCAAAGTGTTTTGTATTCATTATGGATGAGGGGGTCCTATTTTTCTGGTAGTGTGCCCAGGCTTTATCTCTGTGTCACATGGTTGCTAGTGTGTCTTTGGTTAGCCATGGGGCAGTTCTGATTTTTATTCTTTTTGTCCTTAAGGGAGCATGGTAGTCTAGAAGGTTTAAGAAGGTTGAGTTGAAGTGGGCAACTGCATTATCTAGAGATAGTGTTTTTAGACTATTCCAATTTATTGCTTTTAGAGCATTTGAAAAGGTTGTTGGGTTAAAGTTATTTTGGTTGCGGATAGTAATATAACTGTGAGTGCGATGTAGGAGTAAGGGGAGTCGATGTATGAAGATGGGTAAGTGATCGCTAAGGGGATCGGGAAGATTACCACCGTCAGAGAAATAATGGGGATGAGAGACTAAAATCCAGTCTAGAATGCTACTGCTAGAGAGGTTTTTTGAGGGGCGTGTTATAGAGTTGATTAGCTGAGAAAAATTGTAGAGGTTGATGTTAAGTGGGTTTGTGGGAGACTGAATGGAGGACAAATTAATATTCATGTCTCCTAAGATTATTGTTTCATTGTTAATGTTTGTGGAGAGCCAGGAGAGGATATCTTCAAGTGTAGAAATATTATCCCCTGGGGGAATGTAGAGGGAAGCTATACATATGTGCTTGTGTTTGTTAACTTGAAGTAGTGTTAAGAGTAGTTCAGCGTTATTAAAGTGTGAAGTAGGTTTGTTATAGGGGGTGACTGACAAGGAGGATGAGTATAGGAGAGCTACTCTTCCCCCTTTTTTGTGGGATCTGTCTTTTCTAATGCTAGAATAGTTGGGTGGAATTATTTCAGAGTCTTTTATATGGGGTTTTAACCATGTTTCAGAGATGGATAGGATGTCAGGTTTATTATGTATGAGCCAGGCATGGAGGTTTGGGATTTTGTTAACTATACTTTGGGAGTTAAGAGAAGTCAGTAATATGGACTTGTCTATAGTGGTTGAGGTGGGGGGGGGGCAGGGTTAGGATGGATATCTCCTGATAATAGAATGGTAATCAGATAAAAGATTGGGTTAGAGAGGTTATTGGACTCTTTAGAGTATAGATTGGATTCTATTATGATTCTGAAAGATTTGCTAGTTACTACGGGGAAGAATCTATATGAGAGGTAATAAGTTTATATGGAAAAAGTAGAAGTTTTTTTATAGGATATAGGTGGGGGGAAATCGGGGTGTGTGAATATGAAAGAGGTGAAGTAAGATGGTTGGTTACATGGAACGATTGAGAGTGGTAGGTATTAATGGGCTGGGTGAGGTAGAAAAGATAGGATAAGTTGAGAAGTAGTAATAGTAAAATAGTGATGTATAAGGGCTTTGAAAGCATGACAAAATGGGGCTACTAAGAGGTGGTATGTTGTTACTGAAATATTTCTTGTTGCAAAAGTGTTGTATGTACAGAAGAGCTGGTTAGTGTCTTATATAGGTGAAGGAGTGGGGAGTTGTGTGAAGGTTGATATGTGTGTGGTTTGGGAGTGGGTGTTGACAGAGTAATGGAAACTGATTGGTTAGTTGGCTAGGTGAGGTGAGTGATGGTCAATATGGGCGGGATAAGGGAATGGGTGTTTCCTGAGTAATTAGAGACTGATTGGGATAGGTTAGTCACACTTAATACAATTCAAATGCCCTACATTGGCAATCCTGCTGATGTCAATCACTGGTGAGTACACCTTTGGGGAAAAGGGTACTCCAACAATCTCTGTGGTGCATTCTATAACAGTGTAATGCTGTAGTGCGATATAGAACTCTCGTATAGGTTCTAGTCTCACACATGGGGGTTGTGGATTCTTTGGTGCCTGTTCCTATGCCTGTGTAGAGAGTGCTGCATGTTTGGCTAGTCACACTCACTACGATTCATTGGCCCTACTTTGGCAATCCTGCTGTCACCCACCTAGAAATACACCTCTGGGACTGCTGTAACCCAGTAATCTCCGCAGCGCGTCCTGTAACTGTGTAATGCTGTAGTGTGATACACTAGTTTGGTAGGTGTTCTAATCCCAGACTTGCCAACTGTGTGTGTGTGTCTGTCTGCCTGAGAAGGGAACAATGCTTTTTAGAGTACCCACACTCCTTACAATTCATATACTCAACTTTGGCAAGGCTGCTGATGTCACCCACCTAGGAATACACCTCTGGGAATGCTGTAACCCAGTAATCTCTGTAGCGCATTGGGTAACTACTTACTGCTGAATGTGATTTAGAACTGTGGTCGGGTTCCATCCACAACCATGGCAGTTATGTATGTTTTGTGTGTGTTTCAATGTCTGTGTAGGGAGCAATGAATTATAGCCTACTCACTTGCAGGACATTTACAATGCCCTACTTTGGTAATCCTGCTGATGTCATTCCTTGTCAAATACACCTTTGGGGAACGAGTTCCCTAGTAATCCCCGTGGTGCGTCCTATAACATCTCCATGCAGTAGGGTGATATAGATCTTGGTCATGGGTTCTATACCCACACATGTCAGTTGTGGATGTTTTATGTGTGTCTCCCTGTCTGTTTTGTGAGCAATGCATTTTAGGCTACTCACTTGCAGGTACTTTGAAATGCCCTACTTTGGTAAACCTGCTGATGCCATTCCTTGTGGAATACACCTTTGGGGATGGGGTAGCCCAGTAATCTCCATAGCGTATGCTATAACTGCATAATGCTGTAGTGTGATAAACTAGTTAGGTAGGAGTTCTATCCTGAGACATGGCAGGTGCATGTGTGTGTTTGTCAGTCATATCCTGTGTGGAGGTGGCTGTGAGTGTCTAACCACTGGACATGTTGAGGAGCGGGTTTTGTAGTTTTCCTATATGGTGGCCGTATTATATGTCACAATGTCCACCTCACAAGGATTACAGATTTCAATCAGCCAAGAGACTGGATTGGTGAACAAAGTAAGCAACCCTACTATTACCCAGAATACTGTTTGAACCCATGTGTCATAAACAAACACACTTGCCTATGTTGCTAGTACCCTGCACATTGTTGACAGATAGTAAGCATGGTGTGATTGCAGTGGGCTGCAGAGGGCATAGCACCCTGTCCACCAGTACAATAGGCACATAATTGCGGACAATGCGCCTTCATTATGTTCCCCACTGGATGCCTGCAACATATGTGGTGCCATCAAATGTGATCCACAAAGGACACACAATGCCTTACACACATGCCCTGTATGGACAGATGCCACTGACACCAGGGAATACCTGTATCATGCTATCAATGCAGGTGCAGGGTCAACCTGCTGTCTGTTAGCAGGTCCTGCCACACCAGGCCAGGATTGGCACATCTGATGATAACAGTCTGTGTACATAACATGTGCCAGGTAAACCAGGTACACTTAAACATGTCACTGTACATTAATGTGAGATGTGCACATCACAGGCAATGTCCATGTCAAGGACTATCAAACACAGACATGGCATGCATTGCAAAGCAATGGCCACACACAATAGTAACCAGGATGACAGGACGGTTAATACAATACCCATCTGTGTGGGACATTGCAGACACTACACCCCTGAACTACATTGCAGACTATTGTCAGGTGGCCTGATGCCAAGGGCTACCCCTCATCCAGCCTTGTACATCCATCTTGCACAGCCAACCACTACACACCCATGAAGCAATGCACACATGCATGTCAGTACTGGCACCTTGTGTCTGCGTGTGGGGTATGATGTTCCCAAGCACAGTCACACCCAGTATAACCCCCATTAGCATACTGATGTCAGACACGTTCACATGCCCTAGCCCATAGAACATCAGGATAAACCCTGTGGTGCATGTAATACCTGTGCATTACTGTAGTGTGGCAAACTAAGTAGTTAGGAAGTGTATTTGTGAGCCTGCCAAAGTGTGCCAGTGTGTCTGAGTCCCTTAGAGAGTGTGGCTGTTTTGACAATGAAATCTGTTCATGTGGACAGCCATGTGTGCTACACCTAATGTATGTCTAGTATATCGCTGTTGCAGATGTCGCTCACCAGCACAAATATATGTTCTTACAGCACACCAACATGTCAGCTATGTAGCACATAGAGTAACTGCATGCACTTGTAATAGTAATGGCTAGTCAGTCAGGGGTTTGAACCCCTGTACTGGTAGGTATGTGATAGATGATGCTTAGGTTTTAGTTTCCCAGCCCTTCTCTAATGTACTTTGCCTCTGTCTGTCCCTCCCACACACTCTCTGGTGGATGTGAAGATGTACACCTGATCAGCAGCAGCTGTGTTTTGTAACTGATGGTCATGATCAGGTGATGGCCTCTGCACCTATTGCAGTTCTCCTTTAGCTGACTGCATGTGGAACAGCTGTGGTGACATTCCTTAAGACATTTGCATGGAAACACAGTACAATATCTAGGAACATCATGTTGGTGTTTGCCCATGACAGTCACTATGAGTGGAACCTGGATCTAGTGTTTGGTAAACAGCATCACAGGTGAAATATGGATATTCCTCAAACAACAAACACTGTGGAAAATAGCCTAAAGACAGGAGGGTGATGTACTACAGCATGTAAGAGTAGCTATGCTTCATTCAGACTACTGCCAGTTTAACAGGTTGTGTGTGGTAATGGCTAGTCTGCATGTTTTAATAACTGACAACACAGTGCTCTGTTTGTGAGGAAACCCCCATCTGTAGGGTCATCTGTGGACTGGTCAGTGTGTGGAACCATTTATTTTTGTTTTACTCAAAGAACACACATCTGTGAACTGGAGAAGCATAGTGTGAGGATTTGTCAGCCCACGGTGACAGTGATGAGAGTTACTGACATCGCATCCCTGATTGGACATACGTCACATGAAACAGTGGTATGACAGTCACTGTGTGAGGTTATCACAGTGACATGCCAATAATGGGCCACTGTTCATAGCTGCAGTCATAAGTCATCTACGCTTTGGACAGATGTCATGCAGTATACATGCATGTGTTGTGCTCCCTCTGCAAATGTATGACATCTATTGTCTTGGGTTAATGGTAATATCTATGCATGCTGTTATAAGTAATCCTGACTGCTGTTGACTATTACTAAGCCTTGTCTGTGTTAGAACTGCAACACCATAGGATGTATGGGATTGCAGGTTCTGGCGGAACCACCTGTCCCACTTTAGCTGGCCATGGCACCAGGCACCAGCAGGTCTGGGGCCCAGCCTTGGAACTCCACCTCTGTTGGCTCTGCACCACCGTTAGGTGGAACTGCCACTGAGGATGGGGCTTGCTCCCCCTGGGAGCAGGTCCAGACAGGAACTTGTCAGCTGTCGTACGGTCCAGGCCGTGGTGTGTAGGGAGCTCAATAAGGGGTTTTGAGGCCAGCTACGCCAGCTTGAGGGTAGATTGGCACAATTAGAGGATGAGCCTGCCCCTCCTAGACAGCCCCCAGAACAGCCACCTTTGGGGCTGTGAAGGTGCAGTGGTGGCTGCCTATGGGTGGGGACCTCCGTCCCACTGTTTTCATTTGGGGGCTCATGGGCTTGTGACTGCCAAACACCCCTCCCCGTCCAAGGTGTCCCCCCCACATGCGTCATATACCGCCCCTGTATGCTGTCTTGTCTGTCATCCTACCCAACCTATCCTCCACGAGCATACCTACTCTCCTTCCCCAACATCCCACTCTCACCTTCCCAAAACAGAAATAAAAGGCCAATCTGTTCCCAGAATGTTACATAGCTGTCCATTTCACACACGTGTCCACTGGACACATGTAACCTTTTTAATTTGCATCATAACATACTACTGTTGTCCTCACCCCTCTCTCAGGCACACAATCCTGGTATGCACATGACTCCTAAAGGTTCCAGGTACATGTGATGCAGACGACTCCAGTGTACACATGACACTACCGGTCCCTCTATGGTTACCCCATTTAACTTTTTAATGATGATGATGATGATGCACACAGCACCTTGCAAGAGTACTGCTCTCACATTATGATTGGACAGAAACTGTTTTGTTAATGTAAATAAAATGCTCAAAGTAATGTATTTGGGCAGTGTACAAATGTTTGCGTGCATTAATGACACGTCTGTCTGAGGGAGCCTTGATATTACATAGGTCACCACCACTAATACAGGAGTTGCTGGTGTTTTCCTTTTCATTATTTTTTAATGCTTTGTTGTCACGTGGTTTGTTCTTGATATATCTATATATATATATATATATATATATCTATATCTATGTATATATATATATCTATATATATATATATATATATATATATCTATATCTATGTATATATATATATATATATATATATATATATCTATATCTATATATATAGATATCTATATATCTGGACAAACACACACATCTACATAATGAAATACATTTCCTATACTGTTGAATGGCTGTGCTGGATGATATGTTTGTGATAACATCAGATGTCTGTATATCTGCCATGGCTTAGTGGTAAATCACATTGGCTGTGGTGTGCAGGCTCCTGGTTTCGAGCCTTGCAGAGGCCGTTTATTTTGTTGCTGGGCAGAACAAGGGCCGTTGGATACAGAGTGATTAGTGCACTTTTAAGCAGTTGTGAGCGGGTTTGCATGACGGTAAGCAGTGGTTACTTTTGGTTACAGTTCCTTACACTCAGTTACCTTCTTGATTGCTTAACCTGTGTAGGCAGTGCTTACCCCCACGCAAACAGGCTGAAACCCGCTGACTGCTGCTTAAAATTGCTTACTCCCGCTCACCCCGTGTTAATTTCTTTAAAAGGAAAGAAAAAAAGGGGTAACAGGAAAGTGGTGAAAAAGGGACGCAAAGGGAGAAAGACAGTAGGCAAGGTAGCTAGGGATGTGCAGGAAGGGTGTAGGGAAGGTCCACAGCAGTCCATTTCTTCTACAAATGGCTGTGCATATGTAATAAATTTGGCAGTACATTTGGACACTCACAACTCTGAGAGAGGGGTGAGGACAACAATAGTATGTTGTGATGCCAATTAGAAACGTTTACGTGTCCAGTGGACATGTGTGCGAAATGGACAGCCTATGTATGGGGCGTGCTTTTTTTGCGGGAACAGATTGCCCTTTTTTCTTTTATTTTTAGGTGAGAGTGGGATGTTGGGGAAGGAGAGTACGTATGATCAGGGAGGATAGGTTGGGGAGGATGACAAAGAAGACAAACAAGACGCGTACAGGGGCGGTATATGACACGTGGGGGGGGCACCTTGAACGGGAAGGGGTGTTTGGAAGTCGCATGCCCATGAGCTCACAAATGGATACAGTGGGACTGAGGTCCCCACCCATGGGCAGTCACCACTGTACCTTCACAGCCCAGAAGGTGGCTGTGCTGGGGGCTGTGTAGGAGGGGCAGGCTCACCCTCTAGTTGTGCCACTTGGCCCTCAAGCTGGCATAGGCAGTCTCGAATCTCCCTGTCGAGCTCCCTACGCACCATGGCCCAGACCGTACCATGGGTGACAGGTTCCTGTCCGCTCCGAGGGGGGGCCGAGCCCCATCCCCTGTGGCAGTTCCACCCAAAGGGGGTGCAGGGCCAATGGATGAGGAGGTCCCAGACTGGGCCCCAGATGTGCTGGTGCCCAGTGCCATGGCCAGCTGAGGTAGGACAGGTGGGTCTGCTACAACATAGCCTTCCCATACGAGCTATGTTGTAGCATGTTTAAGGCAGATATGAGTTAGTAATAGTCAACAGCATTCACGATTAGTTATAACAGCATGCATAGGTATTCCCATTATCCAGGGCACCAGATATAAAATAGTTGCAGAGCAGGCAGAACACATGCATATATGGGTAAACAGTGGCCATTAAAACAACATGCAGGTTTCATTGATGGCAACAGGTCACTAATATGGGAGTATTTTAACATGGCACATGCATAGAAACAGATGTGAATATTTATAAACCAATAGGACATATGTCCCAACAAAGGTTAGGAGTGTAGACATACCAAATGAGTTGTGTAAATCTGTTATTTTTGCACATATGGTAGGGGTGAGAGAGAGAGAGTTCAATTAACAACTAATATATCCTTGTAGTTTTCACAACATTCATTGTCACTGCAGTGGTCTGTCCCTTACACGTATTATTACACTACCCAATGGTGTTACATTGTACAAAGGTATGTTTGTAGATTAGTATGTACGGGACCTGTGTCTTACATACAGGCTTGACAAGATGCAGGTGTTAATGTAACATGTTTTGAGACTGCTCTCATACACTTTGGGTGAGATGCTGGGATGACAGGTATGTTTGCATGTATATTCTCTGATTATGTACAAGTCTGACTATTAGTTATATGTCATAAACAGCTGCCTACATTTCTTGGATCATCACACTAATTTGTCAGGGGAACAGGGCAAAAGGCAGGTGATGTGGGCCATTTATCAGGACATACTGGGCAGATTGGAACAGTTGAGGGGTATTAATATGCATACCACTCTCTATTTGAACATTCTAGCAATATCTGTACAGTTGTTAAGTGTAACTATGCATAAAGCTTTCTCTCTGAGCATTCTAACAAACTGTGTGCAGTTGTGTGGAATGATTATGCATACAACTTACTAGCGCTCCTGGGATCCAAAGCCCTGCTGTGTGTGACAAAAGCATTACAGTTAAGATCACTGTACACGATGCTATCAGGCAATTGTTGTGAGGCTTCGCAAAGTATTTTGTCTAATATGACTGACCTGTTTGCACTTCCAACATTGTTATACAGCACTTCATACACATTTTATCTGCATACCACAGTGTGGGTAACACTGCTTACTACAACAGTACTATTTAATAACTGCAACAGTACAACAAAATATGATTGCAGAGTAAATAGAATCAATGCAGGGTTTACACCTTTATTCACAGCATATTACACATTTCTGTATACTGGTACAACACTTTCTGAGATTCTTACATTTCTTTGTTATGACAGTACATGCAGGCTATTTACTAACCTGCCTTGCGATGCATCCTTTGCAGCCTAGCATCATAGGCTTGCTGGTTCGCAGCACGCTCATCTGCAGCTGTCAGAGAAGTACGGTGATATTTAGCCATACATATCCATAGTATACACAAACTAGGCAATTATTAACTACATAGTTGAAGAAGTACTTACTCAGTTCTGGGGCATTCTGCATCTGCCTTGCTTCCTGGATCCACTGTTCCAGGACATCCCCCCCTCTGCCGCTTCAGGTCTGCATGGTGGTGCCTGACCTGCTCACCAGTCTGGGGGATACCTGCGGCACTAGTGAGGTCATGGGCGAGACTGTCCCAGGCCTCCGTTTTGTACTGCGAGCCCTGGTACTGACCCTGCAGTAGTCTCCTGTCATGGTGCTTTACCAGGAGCCATATCATGAATTTGGACTCCTGGATGCCCCAGCGCTGCACTCTAAAGTGAGTGCCTTCTCCCATTCCAGCCATGCTGCCTGCAGGGAGATGCTACAACCAGTTATGAGCCGTATTCTAGCCTCTTCGGTTTAAGTAGGGCCAGCTTACCACACTTTTCCGTATTTGGTGGGTTTCGAAAAGGCTAAGCTATGGGCACAACTGCTTACATCAGGTTGGCACTGCTTAAAGAGGTGTACCTTTGGGCATATTGAATTCGCTTCCCTATGCATTGCTTACAATTACTTAGTTGGGCTGTGCTGCGGTTAGCATTGCTTATTGGTTATCTAGCATTATATTTGCCTTTTGTCAATGATGTCTTATTCATTACAAGTTATATATGTGTCTGGTATCCGTGATTCATGTGTACATGCACTGTATGGGGTACTGTGGTCTTCAAAACTTTATTACAGTGACACCTCAACTCTATGTTTACTGCAGTACTCCAATTCACATATTTATGGTCTGTGGCGGGTTATAGAACATTACACAGTACATAGATTCAGTTCACATGTTTGATTTGATATCCCTGTGGTGAGGATTAGTTTGCTGATACCTCCTTTATATGTATTGCTATCGTGGAGTAGTGGTTAACTACTGTGACTGTAATGTACAAGGTCCTGAGTTCTAGCCTTGCAGAGGCTGTTTATTTTGTTGCTGGGCAGAACACGAGCCGTTGGGTACAGAGTGATTAAGGCACTTTAAAGCAGTTGTGAGTGGGTGTGCGCGGGTTTGCATGGATCTAAGCAATGCTAAACTCCGGTTATAGTTTCTTACACTCAAGTTAGCTTCTACTTTGCTTAATCTGTATAGGCAATGCTTACCCCCATGCAAATGCACCTAAACACGCTTACTGGTACTTATATATGCTTACTACTGCTTATTTATGCTTAAACCTGCTTACTAATGCCTTATTCATTATGACACTGACACTTCACTCCAGTTCACTTTTAATTGTTATTATGCAGGTTATACAGCAGACGGATGTCAAAATATGTTCATATACAAATTACCATGGGAAAATGGTATGTGCTGCAGTGGGATTCGAACTGGGAATGTCTGTTCGTTAGGCGGATGCTCTAACTACTACACTATTGCTGTGCTGCTTCATTTGCATTTATACCCATATACCCATGGATCCTAGTTCCCCAAACACCCACCCCAGCACTTCACTGACACAGCAGTCATCCATTCTCCAGTTGGATACACGGTGTATCCACACCACTACACATTGGCCACTCCCAGACCCATCCCATAGGTTGATTCACTCCACGTATCCTCAGACATCCCAACCTTTTAGCCCAAAAACATTGGTGAAATGAGTGACCAATAGGACACTATTCACAATTTTTGGGTTGTTCCACCTGGGGGACACATATTTATTTCAAGATTAGACTCTATACTTCATTACATCGTTACTCCTGTTAACAAGACACTACAATAAATTAATAACTATGACTATGTGGGTGACGCACATGTTACACATGAAAGCTAATAATGTACGAGTTTGGCGAAATTATATTACAAATAGGACCGGTTTAGTGACTGGCGTTGCCATAGTAGGCAGATCACAGGAATGATTCCACTATTTCATAGTGAGAAAGTCCTCACATTTTATTTTTTGAGAACAGCACTGACTTCAAAGTATACACTTCTGCATTTTCTGCAAATTCGTCCCTTCACTCTTATGCACAACCTATTATTCTATCTACCGTCGAGGTTTGTAGGGGCACTTTCATGTTATTTATGTCTGCAAAAGGAATGAATGTGGTACAGGGAATGTACTTCTACATATAGATGTATGCATGTGTGTATGCATATATACTTATAATGAACTCGCTGACCTCTACGAGGTGTTCCAATTAGAACCAGGCCATCCAACCCTGACATGCCTGGATCCATAATTTCATACCCATGGTTCCTCCACCCCACCAGAGTTCGACATACACGCAAACCATCCATTCTCTGGTTGCTATCACAGCCGTAACACACCTCCACACATTGCCCTCTCCCCAGCGTTAGGGACCCTACACGTATGTTGTCCCAACCCATGTATCCTCAGGCTCTCCCACCATTTGTTCCTTGAACATACCTGCCCTTGCTTGTGTAATGATCGGAAGTCCACACTATCTAGCAATTTTTGGGTAGTCCCACCAGGGACTACCCTGCGATTATTTGTAAAGTAGACTTAGCAGATCGACAGTGTTGCTCCCACTGGTAGTATCCTGCCTGTAGTGTGAGTAGCAGTGCTTTGCTCACCCCTGCCCAGCTTGGTATGACACACTGACAGCACTAAATAATACTGGAGTTGCTGTTGATTTCCTTCTCATTCTTTTTGTATGCTTTATTGTCACGATGTTCATTCTTCATATATATATATATATATATATATATATATATATATATATATATATATATATGTGTGTGTGTGTGTGTGTGTGTGTATTATATATCTGTAAATACACATGCACTTACATCTGTATAATTATATACATTTCCTATGCTGTTGCATGACTGTGCTGGACGATATGTTTGTGATAACATCAGATTTATGTACATCTGCCATGGCTTAGTGGTGAATCACATTGGCTGTGGTGTGCAGGGTCCTGGGTTTAACCTTTGCAGAGGCCATTTATTTTGTTGCTGGGCAGAACAAGAGCCATTGGATACAGAGTGATTAAAGCACTTTTAAGCAGTTGTGAGTGGGTGTGAGTGTGTTTGCGCGATGGTAGGCTGTGCTATCTTCCGATTACAGTTTCTTAAATTCAGTTAGCTTCTACTAAGCTTAATGTGTGTGGGCACTGCTTACACCCGTGCAAACGCACTTAGACTTGCTTTCTGGTACTTATATATGTTTACTACTGCTTATTTGTGCTTATATCTGCTTACTAGTGCCTTATTCATTAAGACACTACCACTTTGATTAAATGACATTAGTTAAACACTTCATGCAGTACTCCAGTTCACATTTACATGTTATTATGTAGGTTATACAGCAAAAAGACGTATAAATATGTTCATATACACATTCCACATGGAAAATATATGCTATAGTGGGACTCGAACCGTGAATGCCTGTTCATTAAGCGGATGCTCTAGCCACTACACTATTGACATTAACGTTGATTCTGCATGTTTTTTCTATTTGGATGATTTTGATGTGTAAGCTATGCTAAGCAGAGGGCAGCGATGCGCAAACACACTGTGCTTTGCTTACACTTTCAATAATGAAGCAATACAAACATAAAATAGGGACACTGGGAATCCAATTGTGATAGTTCTAGAGACAGGGGCTCAACATTCTGTGTGTTTACTACTTTGATTTTATTTCAGTGTTCGTGGACACTCTTGTATGCTTAGCATACATTTCAGTATCCATGGACACTGAATTAATTGCTTACTATTAGAGGTAGAAGAACACCAGTATGAGGACCACCACGATTATGCAGCAAAAATTCTTCTTTATTAGGTACAAGAAAGAGATGAGCGCTTTCATGTACAAACTGTACGTTTCTTCAGATCCATTTAATTGCAGCTAAACCAGTTCTTTATATAGTACATATAATTGATGAATTACATTAATTAAACAATTAGTGTAGTAATTACAAAATCAAATGCAAAGGGCTGTTTTTTCAGATAGAGTTTCAATGCAGTTTCTGAAGGAATCATAAAGCTGTCTCACTCTATATATAAAACAAAGTTAAAAACAAAACCAAACATAGAAACATGTGTAAAATATGTAGACTATATATATCTTCCTATTGATATCACTTAGAGAGACCTCAATTCTTAAACGAGTTCTATAGAAAGATAAGACATTATGTCAGAAAAACATAAAAAATAACATGAAAAGGCATAGGAATATGTTTGTATATATAAATGTATACAACTAGAGTTCCCCTTATGTATAAATAATTAAAAGTAACAGCTTAAGCAGTTCTTTTGGAATATCACTTTATAGAGCTAAATATAACCTAAACATAATCCTGTATAAAAACAACAATAGAATGAAGCGTGTTGCTAATAGATGGGCTAGAGAGACTGTAAAACCTGCTCAACACCTCTGTCCATTCTGAGGAGACGAAATAAGAGCAAAATAAGAGCAAAATCTTCTGCAGTTTCAGGTTACGCTAAGGGCTAAGAATGTATAGATATGAAAATAGATATATATTCCTTTCAGATCAATGTTATAGTAGAATTGTATGGATATTTGTTCATGGCTTGTCTAAATATGAAACAGTATAAGTTATATAAATAAAAACTATACTAGGCAATGAATAGTATATTCGTATTATATTTGATATTTTATATATTATAGTATTTATAGTTATATAGGACATTGTTCAGAGCAAGTATGTATAAAAATGGTATATATATAAAAATGATTACATATTAAAACATATAATTATTCATTTTTTCAAAATCAAAACAATATGCTTTTATATATAGCTATAATTCAAATATAAAATGTGAAATTTCATTATTAGATAGCATTGATAAGTTATTAGTATATGTGTAAAATGAATAGGGACATGGATAAAATATAAATATATAAATAATGTGTATAAATTAATTAAACAAATAAATATTGTCTTGATATGAATAAAACACAATAAAAACATGTTAAAAGATCCTAAGAATATATATATGAGCATTTATATAATATATATTTTAATAACAAACTAAAATATGGGAATCTTGATTTTATTTCATATTAATTCACTTATGAATAGTAAACGTAGTGAAAAATATAGTAAAGATGTAATAAATAATGAATATATATATATACATTTTACTGTTATTAAGTCTTATGGGTAGTATATAGTATAAAATATAAAATGGATATAAACATATCAGCAGGGGTGGGTAGAAATGTACAAGTTTCATCGTTTTATATTTTATTTTATTTTATTTTAATTCAGTGTTCGTGGACACTCTTGTATGCTTAGCATACATTTCAGTATCCATGGACACTGAATTAATTGCTTACTATTAGAGGTGGGCTCTAATAGTAAGCACTGTAGGTTGTGCAACTGTGGGGGCATGTTTCAGACTCCGTAGAGCACTTAAACACACCCCCTGCACTTGCACACGTTTCCTGTGCACGTCGAGGGTGCGGCAGCGTGCCCTCATAAATATTCATATGGTGCTGCTGCACCATCTGTAAGGAGGATGCTCAGCACAAGGCTAAAACCGTACTTGCGCCAAGCTTCATGAATCCCAGGGTTTGTTCTTATTCAGGGACAGAGGTTTTTATAAAGATATCAAGAAATGCCATTTTTTATTTTTATTTTAGAATACTATTGACTTTTGAGTTTTGTGATGAATACAATAGTAGGTTTTTAATATGTAAGAAAGTTAATTTGTCTGAAGAACAAATTTGTTTAAAATGTTATACATTTTAATTTAGTTTAGCTTTCCTCTATTTCTGCAGTTTGTGTTATTCACTTTTACTGTTATAGTTCATGTATACTCAAATTATATCTGTTATATTCTTTATTTTTTAATTGAAATCTGACTACTATAATGCTCCTTCTAAAAGCAGATGCTCTACTTTTACTCATTTGGTCAAGAAGTAGCTGAAAAAGGTTTGCTAATGCCAGTCCATTTCCCCTCTACACAAACAAATAATAGTAACCTTTTAGGGCTTGAGCTATAAAGCAGCTCAAATGTGTAATAACTTGTAGGTGGCAAAGTACCATAATGAAACAACTTCTAGATTAGTATTACTCTTACATTCACAACTGGTTCCTTATTCTATTAGCTATATGTGGGATTAGTTTTCAGTTGCTATCCATGCAGAAATGATCCAGACACAATATAAGCAGTACAGATACATATAGCAAGCAAAGCAAAATTCCAACACTTATTAATTTCATATAACATGAATGTAGTACAGTAGTACAAACTACTGACTGCATTACATACACTTGCATAGTGGAATATATAGTCTTAATATGGGAAGTTGGTACAAAGTATAGCTGGGATGCAGTTGCATCAGTCTAATATTAGCACCCTTCACCAATGTATTAGTAAATAAAAGGCTGTCCTATGCTTGTTGAGTAAGCACAGGTGAAAGTATCGCCAGCCAGAAAAGATGGACTATCATTTGTTTTCAGTGCTCACAAGATTCCTTAAGGACACCATAACCACATTTAATGGTGTATCTGTGAAATAAAGCAAAATCAACGCAGTTAATGATGAATAAAATGCTTTAATAACAAAATACTGTGAAGCTTGTGATACCATTATTTTAATTATAACCAGGACATATTAAACATTAATTCTTTGTATGCACATTCTTTTTCTGTGATAAATGCATGATGGCATACACCATACATTTATTATGGAGTTTTAAATAGATTTTAATACAGAAAAGCATGGTAGCCTTAGCTTTGTGGACTTTCACATTGTGGATATGCTAAATAGGCTCTCAAAGCTCCAATAAGTTGCAAAATGTTGAATATAAAATGCTAATGTCTTGCATCAAAAGTCCCATGAGAAAAAAATGATTTTTTTTGGGGGGGGGAGGGAGGCATAATGGAAGTTTTCAAGTACTTCAGCTAGGAGAACAGATGCAGGAGTAAGTGCCATTCTTATGAAAGAGCAGCAAATGCATGTAAAAGACTATGAACAGACATGGGGAGGCAACAAAAAGTAAAATATTTAAAGAATGCATGTAACTTACTTGGAAAATAGTAGATTTGGGGCAATGGGTCTTTGGAAGGTAATTATAAAATGAAGATATAGACTTGGTAAAAATTATGCAGGCAGACTATGGGGATTAAGAAATCCTTTTCTTCCTGGTATATTACTTTTATGTCTATCAGCAGGTTAAAGAGTGTGTTAAAGTTTACATTTTGCAAACCATTCATTAAGCAAGTAACATATTTATTCATGTCAGTGAAATGTCAAGAGAAACTTGGCATATTAAACCTGATACAATAACAGTAAAGAAAAGGATTATTGAATTGCAAAGTATGGAACATCAGAAAAGGCAGGGGAAAATGCTGTGTCTGTGCAAAAGAGAAGATAGAAAGGATATCTCATTATTATGCAGATTACAATGAGCAGCCATGTAATAATGAGGGATTTTGAGTGTTAACAGGACCTAAGCTAAAAGGACAAGACTGAAGTTGCAAGGCTTCGGACTAATTGATATGAAGTTGTTTTTCTGTCCTCCAAGCAATGCTGACATGAGAACCAAAGTAAAGCCCTCAAAGAAAAACGGGACTATGTTCATGGAAATTTTGGAAATCACTGAATATATGAATGAACCCGAAAGAAATTAATGATTTCTAACATACATTTTAGGAAGTGAAACCAAAAATATAAAAATAATTTTACAGCAAACTTTACAGCCAGACCAACACAGATGAATACAGTCTTTCAGTCTTTGGCAGCACAGGCCTGCAGTACCGACTAGTACTGGGTCTATACTAGCGTTCAAGGTAGCTTTCTCTTCAAAAACAAAAGGACCATCATTATACAGTGACCCATTTAAAAAGGGTGCTTAAGTCATGCACCACTTTGAACTGAATACTTCTATTAAACAAAATTGTCACCCAAATGCCTGCATGATAGTAATCCTTTTTTCATTGAAGAGATACAACTTAACAGTTACGTTTACTGGAGTATTATTGCTGCATCAGTATTATTGCCACACCATTACTAGTATGCAAACAAGTGAAATACATATGCCACTAAAGCAAAAAACAAAACAATGATCACGACATTGTAAATATTTATTTCTTAAAAGCAATTCATATTTACTTAAAAAATATGCACTTGATTTAACTTTTTAAGTGTTACTACAGTATTTCTACAAACATAGGTTAATAAAGTTTTACTTCATTTATTAAAAAGGCTGATAACATGTAGAAGAAAATATAATATAATAAAATGTCTGTATACAGCCTGCTTAACCTAAATCAGAGTAGATTTATCCATCATTTTCACAGTTTTGTGCAGTACCATTAAAATCAATTTAAAAACAATTATGGTATACAATTGGTAACAAAGTTTTCAAGTAACTCAGAACTCTCACAGTATCAGTTGCAGAGCAATTTCTAGTTTCAAGTAGTACAAGCAAAGTTTTCAAGCAACGCAGGAGTTTAGTATGTAGTTTTCAAAAGGGCACACACTGTACTGTGTGATGGAATCTAAAGGGAAAAAAAAACAAAAGATTAAAGATATAATTGAAATAATGTGTTATCATTTTTTGTAGAACCATGGTCATGATTTTCTGGTTTTGTAAAAATATCCCTAATCATCGATGTGTAATTAATATTAAAAAAAAAAAAAAGAAAGAAATAACTTATACACATTTGCTTATATGAATTTTTTTAAACAGCTATTTTGCACAGTCATCTTTGGAATACTTTGTATCACTGATGAAAGGCAGAAAGCAGCACATTTTATCACTTTAAGGTCTGTGAAGTACCACATAGCCTTATACAAGAACATCATCGTATTACATTGTGCCATACTTCCCCCTTCTTTGAACGCTCTGCTGTATTAAATTCATGCAAGCATTACATCACAAAAATGTGTGTGTGCACTGCTCTATGACAACTGCAAGTCAAGTGCACAGTACAGCACATGGTTGAAGGCTACAAGTCCTCCCACACTCAAATACGCAGTTATCCGGTATTGTTTGGAGGGATGGTTAATTTTGTCATTTGTAGCACTGTAAAATCATAATGCTGTTTACCATCAAATTTTCACTTTCTGAATAGTTCTGCTGTTCTCACCTTATGTCTTCATGTACTGTGCCATAGTAATGAATTTTATCATGGAGACTTTTTCATATCAGTAAGAAACATACTATTAAACAGGAGATAAAAAGAAATACTATTAAAAAAAAAGAAAGAAAGAAAAGAAAACAGGAATATGGATTCCACTGCAAGTCCTTTATTGCATTTCTGGAATTGTTTGCTGCCCTGTGGTAAAATACTGAATTCTGTTGTGTCCTGAATAAAACTCCTGTACAGTTTAAGGGTTACACTGATCTGGTTTGATGGGACTGGAAGAATGCCTGATCTGTGTGGAAGAGAGAGCTATGTCATCCTGTAACCGCTATGAATTACTGAAAGAACCCAATTCTATATGGTGATTGATTCCCCAACTGGAATGGATAGGTGAAGCTTCTTTGATAGAGGGGGTAAAAGGCAGACTATGGTAGGGAATGGGGGTGGGAGGCAGAGGTGGATAGTCACAAGGAGGCTGGTTTGTCAGGAAACGGGGGATTTAGACCCTGTAAACTCCTGCTTGGGTTTATCTTCACACCTCTTTTTTAAATATTTTTTACTCTTTTGCTCTTTATGAAAAAACGGAAGGCCTTAGAAGGGTAACTTCTCTACAGACCTGGGAGCAGTACAGAGAAAGATTTGCTTAATGTCTTACATAATTTTACCTCTCTCCTATATTATTGAAACTGTAAGCAGCAGCAGGACCATAGAGTATCTCTACCCAGAGGAGTGCCTAATATTTTAGATTTAACATCCTCAGAAAGAGAGTGAAGCTTGAGCCAGGAAAGCTCCTTAAAACAGAACCAGTAGCAGCTGGTCTAGAGAAAGCATCAGCTGGGGTCTATATTAATTAATCAAATAATACTTCCCATGAACAGCTGTTCATCAACAACAAAACATCAAACTTCTGATTCAGCGAAAGTGCACATCAGTGAATTGAAAATCATCGAACAGTCATATTTGGTCAACGTTGCGAACGTGGAACAGTGCTTTGAAACATAACTGAAAAGAACACCTTACATAAGCACCATTTGTGACCTATACAGTATACATCTAAATCTATAAAGAATACTTGCTATTTTTTTGTATAGGTAAGGTTATTTCTTTACACAGGTGTTTCACTCTAAACTAAGTTCCGTTGTATACCACAATACCATCCAACGATCCAACCAAGTGCCAGAGCGGCCACAACTAAAATGAACAAATCTTTATTCAGTTAGCGCTTTCGTGGTGCCTCAGCAACACTTCATCAGCACGAAAGCGATAACCAAATAAAGATTTGTTCATTTTAGTTGTGGCCTCTCTGTCACTTGGTTGGATCTTTGGATGCTACTGTGGTATTCACTTTCATTTGGTACTTTTTACCTGTATCCATTTATTCGAGCCGTGACCTTATTTATGCTTCTGGTAAGTTCCGTTGTAGATGAGGTATAATGTCATTGCTTATTCACATAAGCAGGTATTCTTTATAGATGTAGATATGTACTGTATAAGTCACAAATGGTGCTTATTAGGGTGATCTTTTCAGTTATGATTCACAGCACTGTTTCACGTTTATGATGTTGGCCAACTATGACTATTCCATGGTTTTAAATTTGTTGGTGTGCACATTCGCTGAATCGGGTCTTTAATGTTTTGCTGTTGATGAATAGCTGCTCACAGAAAGTATTCTTTGATGAATTAATATAGACTCTTCAGGTGCATGACAGCTGCATTTTGTGGAATGCTTAGTTACCTGGGTAGCACAATTCAGTACAGAAACAGCAGAAGACTTGTTTTCAGAATCAGGCTTATCAGATAAAAGCTTACCAAGACTTCCCAGCAAAGACAAGAGATACCTAGTCATGTGCGTCTGATTGTTGACAGCACGAAAGACAGGACTAGAAGTATTGATCTTTTTTCCATACCTGTCAATAACCCTACTATCTTTATCATTAGGAAAGGCATTGGTAGAAGACCGGAATTTAGTAGGCTTACCAGATTTCAGGAAACTGACACCAGATGTGAGGTTAATAAACAAATATTCATGGGATTCTGGGACTTTAAAAAATCTAGCAGGCTTCTTGGAGTCATGAGACTGTTGTCAAGGCTCATAAAAGCAGTGACAAATGTATCTTGCAATGCCTCAAAGACTGAAGGGATGGCAGGTGATTTTGGAACTCTCATGTCCATAAGATCACAATTATCTTCTGTGTGTGTCAACATCTAATTGCATTCCTATTGAAAACGTATCATCTTTAACACTATGTCCCCAAAGGAAAGTTCCTCTAACAGAAAATCTGGTGCTTACTGTCATCCTCTTCAGTCTTGTACCTAACAGGTGACTGAATATTAAAGGAATAAGCCATGGAATTCACCTCTGAATCTGAATTTTCCTCATCTGAAGAAGTAGTCGAAGCTCTATGCCTCTTCAGTGGAAAGGAAGGAGGAGATACATAAGAAAAGAATTGAGGGGGCTTATGAGAGACTAAAGTTTTAAACAGCCCTTGAGGAAAATCATACCCTTCTAAGGATCCTCGACAGAAGGGGGAGGATGACAGGTATGCTTACTCTTCTGAATTTTCTTTGAAAGGAAGATGAGCTTCTACAAAATGAGGATGCTGCAATCCCTGACTTTCCTCAATGAGAGAACCCAGGGCATACTCTCTGACTGGAATCTTAGGAATGCCATCAGGTCCCTCTGAAATAATCAACCTTGGTTCCTCTTTCACAGCAGCAGCAGCTGTCTGATCGGTCAGGGTGGATGTGCTAAGAGGCAGTGCCTTGCCAGCCTCCACTGGGGTCACAAAAGAGGGAGCAGCTGATGCATCCAGATGGTCTGAGGATTCATCAAAAGGCATAGTAGAGATGTTTATGTCCAAATGTCAGCTGAAGCATCAGATTTAATTTTCTTAACCTTCTTTTACGGCTGATGCAGGATGTCGGAGTGGGAGGAACTGAATTCCTTTCTAACCTGTGTGAGCACAATTAGTTTTTGATTTTCAAGATAAATCTTAAGGGGAACACAAACAGCTCCTAACAGCCTTAGGAATAAAAGACTGACAAATAGTATGGCTTCTATAATCATGACTGGCTCCTACACAAAATAAACATTTAGCATGGTTGCACCATAAGGTATTTGCCTCCTACAATCACATTTTCCCCTCTTAGTTGACAAGTTAAAAAAAAAAAAAAAAGATTAATTTTAGTCAAAAATTCAAAAAGCAGACATTTCCCTAAATGGAATACATATCTGTCCAAGGCAAATGGAAATGGCAATAAGTGCATGTCTGACAGGGTCTACCTGAAAATATCAAAAACCCCAGAAGATCAAAGATGACATCGTCAAGACGAAATCAGTGAAAACTAATTTCAGCAAAGGATTGGATCCATGAATATATTCCCAGGGTAAGTAACCTGTTGGCCAACAAGGTGAACTTTTTCCTTTTCCCAACTATAGCGCAAACTCAGAGTTGGTATATTTAATTAGGGTGTGTGTGTGGGGTGCATAGCCCCCCACCTGGGTGGGTTGGGGGTGGCGGTTTTGTTTTTGTGACTTTTGGTGTTAGTTGTTACTTACCTTGGAAAGATATTTGTTGATCTGGTCTTTCGCTGATGTGAGTTTTTGCTGATTTTGTCTCAATGATGTCATCTGGGGTTTCAACGTTCTGAAGTAGACACTTCTGACAGCCCAAAAGAAAAAAGTAGGTTCAGTGTTCATGCAGTCAGCAAGAAAGGTCTGAGGTACTTCACTCCTGTATGTTCCCTATGTACCTCAAATCTCTGGTATGCTTTGGTAATATGTTGGATGTATGGTACAAAAGGAAGACTCCTAGGCTTTGGTTTACTGACTGGACATATGGCTATCTGTGGTGGGATATCTTATGTGTTGGTAATACTGTAACAGTGATCACAGGAAGGACATTTGCAGATTCTCCTTCGTCCATCTGCAAGTGTCCATCATTGAAATGTTTACACTTGGCTGTGTTTGATGCTATGCTCTTCTGAAGCAGGACATGCAATGCAATGCAAGTCTTGACTTGTGATACGGTGGCCATGTGAACACTTAGGCTACATATCTTTAGTACAGAAAGGATTACAAAATATCAAAATTAAGATTCAGAACATGCAGCAGCAGTAAGTAACAACTATGCATAAAGGTTAGACATGCATTCCTAACCTGTAACATTATGCACACCTTACTCTGCCAGAAAGCACATGGACACCTGTGCATGGGAGTATAACAGAAAAAATAGGAATGCAGTGGATGAAATTCCAACAGTTAACTCATTCAGGACTTAATATCAGATCCTTAAATTCAACAGATCAGTAACTTTCCACATCTTCCCCACTATGCAAAGCAAAACTGTAGGTACATTATGGAACTTTTCCAATAATAAACCATCTTAGCTATTTTTAAGAACACCATGTAATTTCTGTAAGGGGATCGACCCCCTCCTTATCATTAAAATGTATATAAAAACAACATTTAAACAAAAATAATACTGTATTTTGGAACAAAAATACAATATTTATGTACCACATTAAACTTTAAAACTGTAAGTATACAATGTGCATTTTTATTATGAATAGAAGCCTGTCTTTTCTGGAAAAAGGGGAAGTTAAGAGGGCTCTATAGTCCCCCTTACAAGTTACATTAAAGACAATGTACTTTTTAACACATAATGCAGACTACACAATATGTCAATTACAGATTTATGTGTTGGAAGAGAAATATGTCAGTGGGGTAAGCATGGTTAATAGACAAGGTTACTGCAGGCACAGGGAAAATCAGGGGTGGGGTGGGGGGACTATAAAATTACTTATACCAATACAGTAAAAGCTGAAGAATCAGTGTAGCTGATAGGAAGTCTTCAAAACCTAGAATCTGTGGGCCATTTCTTGATTTCTTCCATTACAGAGTGCAGCACAGTCAGATGAGTAGCACACTCACAAAACAGTAATAATGAGGATGACTGAGCATATGATCTGGTACATAGCTGGAGCATGGCAGCACCACCACTGAACCTAAATGCTGTAGCATGCTGCCCTGTCCCTAATTCAGTCATCAACCACCATATTCTACATCAGATTGCAGAAGTTCAACTGGATATGAAGTGGCACGGTGAACTCAGGGACATATGGAGGACTATTTCTACCATCACTGGTAAGCAGGCAATCATATAGAGCTGAGGCAACGGGAACCAAGACATGGACCCAAGATGAGTCCCAGAAACATGTGCTGGGGCACAGGGGCCTTATTTGTGTATGTTTGTAGAGCATCAGTTTGCTCCTGCACTTGAGGTAGGGCAGTGTCTGCACCCTAGGCCTCAGTTCCACACAAATTTGCTAAAGATTCCTCGCTGCCTAAACTTGGACATGCCCTGAAGGTGAGGTGTAAGATAAATGGACAACAAATAATTGTGCACTGAATTTTTTTGTGCCCTTTGTACTCCTAAATAGAAAAAAACAAAACCAATGAACTGATAAAAGAACACACAAGGCTGGTGGCAATCTCCAAAAAGTTTATGTAAGTGCTTTCGTTGAACAAGTAATCCAACTTCTTCAGACACAGTACAACAGTTAAACATTCAATTTAAAATATTCCAAAAGGAAATTACATCAGCAATAATGTCAGCAGGAAATGACATCAGCAATAATGACATCATAAACAATCCCATACTTATAAAAATAAATATAAATAAAAAGATGTTGTTTGTACAATACTACTATGAATAAAGCTATAACATTAAACAAGAATAGTTTATAAACACCAATTGTAAAATAATGCCTCCCAAACAAAACTTATTCATCTTTGAATTGCTTTTAACTTCAAATAGCAATACTCATTGAGACCTGGATAGGCAGAAGCATTAAGTTTCAACTGCCAATACAATTATCTACTTTCTAAATTAATTGCCATGGTGATACCACAAACTTTGGGCATCGCTTGGGTCAGGGAGTTTTTATTGAAAAAGGGCTCCCCTGGAGATGAGACAGATTTAATTGAGTATCTACCTGACATTATCCTCTCCAATAACTTTTGTTTGGGAGGCATTATTTTACAATTGGTGTTTATAAACTATTCTTGTTTAATATTATAGCTTTATTCATAGTAGTATTGGACAAAACATATTTTTATTTATATTTTATAAGTATGGGATTGTTTATGATGTCATTATTGCTGATGTCATTTCCTGTTGACATTATTGCTGATGTCATTTCCTTTTGGAATGTTTTAAAATGAATGTTTAGCTGTTGTCCTGTGTTGAAGAAGTTGGATTACTTATTCAATGAAAGCGCTTACATAAACTGTTTGGAGATTACCACCAGCCTTGTGTGTTCCCTTAGTACTCCTGACTGGAAAAGTGAGAGGAACTTTATTGCTATCCTCTGTATGGAATCATCTCTTTTGCAGGCCCTTGTAATAGCTGCTGAGATTTTGATCCAACAGACATGGTGACTCCTGTGGTGATCTTGACTCACTGTCTAGTGACCACAGGTATACATAAATGTGTATGCTTTTGGACACTGAATGAGGGAACCACCTGATTAAACATGGACTGAGGAGATAACAGACTTGGAAGAACTGGGGATCCTTGACTTAACCCTGATGCAGGGATGCTTGTGGCTCATTCACTCTCAGAGCAAGGGAGCTTCGGATTTTGAGAAGTGCTGCAAGAAATCACAAAATAGGAATGCTCCCAAGTATGCTACCCAAGCAAGTAGTGCGCTCAAGTGAATTTTATTTTAACAACAATAAAATATTAGCAGCTGTAGTATAATTTATTGAGATATGATGATAAAACATCCCAAAGGTCAAGTGATTCCTTATTCTAGTAATAGGGTTCAGGTCACACCAAGAAAGCCTGAGAAAACAGAAAAAACCCTCAGACTGTTACAAAAGACTTACGTAGACTGGATTCTGCAATGTGCAAAATCATAGTGTAAATAACTAATAAAAGCAACTGCAAGATGAGTGGTAGTAATTGATGAGCATGAAACACAGACAAGACAAAAACACAAAATTATTGTACGACTTGGTAACTGTTAACCAGGTACAACAGAGACAAATACACTGGACTACATGAATATCCTACATCATATGATTTAGGTCAGAGAACAGCCTGCTGGGAACATGTGGATTAAGTCTTGGAGACTCACACATGTTGCTGAACACTCCAAAGGTTAGTACTAGGACAGAAAGAAACTGGGTGGAAAATACAATCTTGAAGTCTAGAGGGAAAAAAACAGTGAAATTCTTCAGGAAAATCCAACACATAATTTACACATTTAAACAGTGTTAAATTGAGTAATAATTTTTCAGGAAGAATGATGTGCAAAGTGGGTGGAAAGACGTAATTGATGTAATAATTGTGCTTGCTCCAATAAAAAATACTGAGTCAAGGGAAATAATGCAATATTTGTGAGACCAGATGATAATGCATGGAACAAGTACAGAACACGTGATACTAAAAGCACCCCCAACAAAAAATTGTAAAAGCACAATATACACAAGAAAAAGAGGTACATATAGTGAAAAATCAAAATAAAATCATTCAGTTTATTAAAAATGTCACCAGAGGACTAAAACACCATCTGAGAGGATAAACACCCATGACAGAATGTAACCTGATACAAGTTAAAATACTAAAAACAAATTATCTGAGATAAATATACAGTCCATGAAAGAATGTACGCAAAGAAAATACAAACTGTTTGAAAAAACAAATTTGAGAAATATGTGAATGTCTTTGCCAAGGTCACTAGAGATGCCAGCAGTGACGCAGGCACTACAGTTGGCAGCAGAATTAGTACTCAAGCAGAAACAGACATTCGTACACTGGTAAGCCCAATACTAAGATAAAACATGACTTATTACATTAATAACATGTCCCTAAGGGACCATAAATAATATCTGCAAAGAGCAATTGACCTAGTGATTGAGTTGTCCCAGAGACAGGACTAATATTAGCTATATTAAACATTATCCGGTTTCTAGTTCAGACGGTACTAAAGGCACCCTCAGCTTAACTGCCGTTCTTTAGATTTTCAAATGTATATGTTAAGCTAGATAAGGATATAAGTACACAATCAAGCTAAATGGCTACCAAATGCTTTTCAAAATCCTTGATTAAAATATAAATCTAGAGATCTAGGATTTACATCCTCATACAAACAAAATAAGTTATAGTGATCCAAATTATTCTATAATATTTTCAAAAATCAGATGAAAGAAAAACAGAATGCCTGTATTTCACACATGCTCTACAACTGCTGTGAATCAATAGCAATCAAGCTAGTGTCAACAGTGAAGGATATCATGAAGGATCCTGTTTCTTAAATACTCCTTTGCCAGATATCCATCAGTAAGGGTATGCCAAAATACTCTTAAATATGCTGATTCCTGGAAGCCTTCTTTCCATCTTATGTTCTTACACTAAGAGTGATGAAAAACCTTCTGGAATACTGTGTATTGTTACAGGTCTTACCTGAAGGCAGACAGACTGCTGTAGGAAGTTCATGGCTGGGTAACTGTTGACGAAACTGGTTTATGAAGGAAGAAGGGCAGGCCTAAATATAATATTATGAAAACAGGAGGACTACTAGAAACAAGACCTGTGTCTACAAAAATCATAAAAAGAGAGGTGGGGCCATAGGAATCTGAAATAAACAGTTGGGCAAGGACCAGATGAGGCTTGTAAGATGGAAGGAATGAAATGTAGGCAGAAATAAAACTTTTTTTTTTTTTTTTACAGAAGGAACAATGGATCCATAGAACTCCTTTCCCTATTGGATGGTGAACCTTGATCCCAAGAACTCATTCAAGTGGATGTGGAAAGAAAAAAAAAATGAGGGTAATGAAGTGTTGGGTAACTGCATATGGGCTAGCTGCACAAAAGTACAGATACAATCACAGTGATTAAGAAAGAATCCCACTGCGGGCTATAAGAGATGTTACTGTGATTGTGGAAAATGCAGTTTAGAAACATGTTAGCTGCAATGAGGAAAGTCCTCCTTATCAGCTAATCTTAATGTCTTGGAACTGTCCATAATTACTGCAAGATCAAATTAGCACTTTCCTGTGGTAGTTTCCAATGGAGGCCTATGCATCACATTGGCATAGGCACCCTCCCATTCACTCTCACTCACATTCATGTACACATGCACTCACTGACATACCTCTTATCTGGCTCGGAGCAAAAAGTCTGTCCCTGATACATCATCTTAATGTTTGTCCATGCCCTCGAACATTATGGATCCTTCCAGTCAGTTAATAATGCCAGACATTCAACTTTCCTTCTTATTGTTCATATAAAGTGCATTGTGACGCTCGGCCTTTTGGTGTATTAACTTTTTATTGTGAGTCCAAGTAACAGTTTAAAAATGTCTCATTTTATAGAACACTCCTAATGTTGCCTCTTATATCTGCTTTGAACTTTGTAAGTTATGGACTGTTGCAGTCAGTAAATAATACCTGACATTAGAGTTTCATACTTCTTATAGTATAACAAATACACTCTAACTCAAACCCTTCTCCTCAGTTAGTGTATGGATTTATGTCTCTGGTCTATCAAACAGTTTTCTATGCCAAGGGTACAAGGTTTGAACCCCCCTCCTTTTACTTTAACTTTTTTTTTAAGACTTAAGGTAATATGTTAAGAGTATCCCTGGTGTATAATGGTGGTGCAGAGGACTAACACTTTGCTAAGAAGCCAGGTGTGTGTCAAGGGTACAGGATTCAAAACTTACTCCCCCTTTTACTTTAACTTTTTTCCCCCCAAGACTTAATATGCAAGAGTATCCCTGTGATAGTGCAGAAGGGGATAAAGCACTGCTAAAGACGGTTTCTGAATGCTTACAGTATAAGGTTTCAATCTTTTTATGTGCCCTTACAGCACAATATAAAGAGTATCCCTGGAGTCTATTGTTCCACACCTCCAATATACAGGATTTGCTCATTAGTCTAGGGAAATGTGGAGGTATAACAGCCTTCCCACAAACTATTACACATATCCACACATTTATGCATATTACACACACACACACACACACACACACACACACACACACAGCCCCCCCAACCTGATTGCACTCACAGACACACTCAACCATTCACCCATACCCCCTTACACATACACCTACCCTACCTATCTCTTACAATGCAGCCAACCAGACTGACAGACAGACAATCTCTCTCTCTCTCACACACACACGCACACACACACATATACACATACATTCATCCCGCTGCATACACTCACATACCCCACCATCATTATTTTCCCACTAACACCTTAGCACTTACTTATCTCACCCACTGGAAGTAATAGGTGAATGCAAACCTTTGGCTGTGTTCATTGACATAGCTTTCTGATGTAACTTATACAAAAAATGCCTTACCAAAGACATTTCTGGAGAAGGGCGAATAGACTACTCCCTTGGAATGCAGTAAGCCGCACAGGCAGCTCATCGTGGTGCTGTGTTACCAATGTTTTAGGAAAAGATTACGTAAATACTAGTACCTCAATTAATTACACCTAGAATCTATACCTGGAAAAGATTTGTAACACCACACTGCTCAAGCTTATGGCCTCCTGTGTTGTCATATAGCAGTGTCTTTTGAAGTATGCACTGTTTTACGAGTTATTTGCTTCACAGATAGATAAAAGACTAGGGAATTACAGCTACTGCCCCCTAAAGAAAGAAACATAAATTACATATTTGTTTTTAAACATTTTGTGGAGGTGCCTGATGTAAACATTCTTTCTGATATGTACTATTTCAGAATAGTATGCTAGTTTAAAATAAATGTTTAAAACGAATATCAATTTGCAGACTAAAATTTAGTAACTTACTTCAGTTAATTCTCATTATGTGACTGGCTGGCATTCAACTTGCGTTTTCATAAGTATACTTGAGAGAGAATTTAGCAGCTCAAAAAGTAGATTATATCCATGAATGCCAGTAGAAATAAAGCGTCTTCCACATGTACTGTTTCTCCCAGACATATCCTGTGCATACATCCTTCTGCACTCTCTCTACACACACACACACACACACACACACACACACACACACACACACGTGTAGCAGAGTTTTTGTTTTTAACACGGCACATATATAACATTAACGATTTAAAGCTGAATTTGTCACCAGGTAAATTTGCAAACCTTATCTCAAGATTAATAATGAAACAGCATTAGCACATTTTACAGGAGAGCTGTAAGGTTAACGCAATATAATATATAACGACCCACACATTGCTTCCAAGAATTCTGATGATATATATAAAATTTGCCTACTGTGTTAGATGACCGTGAGCAAGTCACTTAAACAGAAAGTGATCCTAGGCTAAGTCTGAAAAAGGTCCATATGGATCAGTGATCTGCCATGGTTAACAAACAATGTAAATACAAATTATATGGGACAAGCTTCAGTGCATAGTAGGATGAAGGAAAATAAACTAGCCATGGCAAAAGTATGTACAATTGTGCGCACATGAACTCAAAGGCTTATTTTACTCCTTCAGCAAAGTGAAAAATCAGGTTCATAACTACTTTTTGAGTGTAGTATACATTAAGTGGTCAATATGACTATTTACTAGTGTCATTTTTATTCATAAAAATACAGTAAAAACAATCGGACATCTTTTCACCTTTCCTCATCTTCTTCTCCCAGTGGGGCAAAGCTTGACCTCCAGCTGTGTTTGATCACTTGACAGGTACATTCCTGTTTAGCACTGTATGACAGTTTGCGCGCGCGCACACACACACACACACACACACACACACACACACACACACACAATATAAAAAGTGTACACATCCCTGCTAAAATGTCAAGTTTTTGTGATATAAAAAAATGAGACCAATATAAATCATTTCAAAACTTTTCCCACCTTTAATGCGACCTATAACTTGTATAATTCAATTGAAAAACAAATCTGTTAGGGGGGAAAAATAAAAAAATGTACAGTAAGCTGGTTGCATAAGTGTGCACACCTTTAAACTAATGCTTTGTTGAAGCACCTTTTGATTTAATTACAGCATTTAGTTTGTTGGGTAGGAGTCTATGGAGTCTATCAGCATGGCACATCTTGACTTGGCAATATTTGCCCACTTTTCCTTGCAAAAGCACTCCAAATCTGTCAGATTGTGAGGGCGTCTCTTGTGCACAGCCCTCTTCAAGTCACTCCACAGATTTTCTATTGGACTTAGGTCTGGGCTCTGGCTGGGCCATTCCAAAACTTTAATTTTCTTCTGGTGAAGCCACTCTTTGGTTGACTGTAAATATTGGAAGAGCGTTGCACCACAAGTATTAGTATTTCATCTGAGTATTCAAAACTTGCTAAACAACCAAAATGGTGAAAAGACAGCTTCAAAACAACAGCTTCAGTAACAGGCTTTTACCATATTGAATCCACAATATATGAAATATAGAGCTTTGCTGTTGTAAAAGTCAAGTGGCATTGTAATTCCACAGCTTTAAAACATGTGGATGTCATAAAAACAGAAAAAAACAACATAAAAGTGATGAACCCTTCTGATGTAAACAATGGACAAGCGTTTTCAGCTTTTTCAAGCCTTCTTCAGGTCCAAGTAGGTAAGCTGGGTTCAGTCTGAAGCTGTTGTTTTGAAGCTGTCTTTTCGCCATTTTGGTTGTTTAGCAAGTTTTGAATACTCAGATGAAATGCTAATACTTGTGGTGCAACACTCTTCCAATAATTACATTGTTTTTTGTTCTGCTAAGCATTCTTTAGCAGAATTCACTTCTTTTTCTGGATTTCTCTTTTGTTAATTTGGATGTATGCTTGGGGTCACTGTCATGTTGGAAGGTGAAATTCCTCTTCATCTTTTTAGCAGACGCCTGAAGGTTTTGGCCCAAAAGTGATTGGTATTTGGAACTGTTCATAATTCCCTCCACCTTGACTAAAGCCCCAGTTCCAGCTGAAGAAAAGCAACCCCAAAGCACGATACTGCCATCACCATGGGGATGGTGTTGTTTTGGTGATGCGAAGTGTTGTTTTTGCGCCAACCGTACCCTTTGGAATTGTGGTCAGAAAGTTCAGCCTTGGTCTTATCAGACCATAACACATTTTCCCACATGCTTTTGGGAGACTTGATGAATTTTTATGCAAATTTTAGCTGAGCCTGGATGTTTTTCTGTGTAAGAAAAGGCTTCCATCTTGCAACCCTACCCCATAGGCCAGAAATATGGAGAATACGAGAGATTGTTGTCACATGTAATACACAACCGGTACTTTCCAAAAATTCCTGCAGCTACTTCAGTGTTGCTGTAGGTCTCTTGGCAGCCTCCCTGACCAGTTTTTGTCTTGTCTTTTCATCAATTTTGGAGGGACATCCAGTTATTTGCAACTTCACTGTTGTCCCATATTTTCTCCACTTTTTGATGACTGTCTTCACTGTGTTCCATGATATACCCAGTGCTGTGGACATTTTTTGTACCCTTCTCTTGACTGATACCTTTCAACAATAAGATCCTTTTGATGCTTTGTAAGCTCTCTGCGAACCATGGCTTTTGCTGTAGCAGGTAACAGAGTAAATGTCAGGAAAATCCTACTAGGACAGCTGAACTTTATTTGGGGTTAACCATTCTCTTTAATTGATGGCAGGTGTGTACCCAAGAAGACTGAATGCTGTAATTAAAGCAAAAGGTGCTTCAACAAAGTATTAGTTTAAGGGTGTGCACACTTATGCAACCAGCTTACTGCACATTTTTAAAATATTTTTCCCCTAAAAGATTTGTTTGTTTTTCAACTGAATTGTGCAGGTTATAGGTCGCATTCAATTTATTTGACAATTGTTTACCAGGGTGGTCTGACTGGGTCTACAGAAACCATTTTCAGCAGAGGCCCGGGGAGAAAAGCTCCACATAAAGTACAATAAAGAATACAGTAAAATCCAATACAGTACAAATCACATTAGAAATACTATACAAAATAAGATGAAAAGCCAAACTATGTTACAATATATATACTACATATCTAGACGATTCTATAGAGTTAAAAATATTATAGACAATAATAGTCACTCTCACTATACATGTAGTGTCCAAAAAAAATTGTATGTAGGTAATGCAATGTGTGAAATTGACTGCTATAGTACATGACTAAAAAATAGATAAATAAATAAATAAAATGCTAGTTTCCATTAGGAAAATAGTAGCCAGAAAGTTAGTGATGCAGAAAGATAGTGAGAGTTAAAAATAAAGAAGCAATACAGCCTGAGCAGTAGCTTAAGGATATGGTATAGAAACAGAGGAGTTAGAACAGCCTTAGGATCTTGCAGACTGTGAAGGATTGAAATGTGACAGAAGAGGAGGATGAGGCTAGTATGGAAGAAGAGGAAGTGCTGAGCATCAGGCAGGCTTTATGCAGGAGCAGAGCCATGTCTTTTTGAGATGATTTTTTTAACGAGGCTTTGAAATGGGTTAGGCCAGGCACAGACTTGGTAGCTAGAGGTAGTGAATTCCAAACTATAAAGACACAGTATGAATACAGAGAGTGCCCTGGTTGAGATAGCCAAGAGATTTTTGTCTTCTGATCATAGTGATTGATTTGGTGTGTAAGGTGTGACTAGATTGGTTAGTGCAGGGCAGGCAGTAGGCTTGAAAATAAGGTTGCGCAATGTGGATAGCTGAATAAAGTTAGTTGGGGGGGGGGGTTCAAGCCAATTTAGTTCTAGGAGTGGTTTACAGTGGTCTGTATGATATTTAGAGTTTGTGGCAAACTTAGCAACTTTGTTGTAGCACTGTTCCATTTTGCTTATAGTAGACGTTTGTAAGTTAGTTAGGATTGGGGCACCATAAAGAAGGGAGGGAAGTAAAATGTTTTGCAAGGGTAGTTTTGGTTGCTGCAGTAAAGAAATGTTTGTTTCTATACAAGAGTCCCAGCTTTTGATGAGTTTTCTTTATATTTTGCTGTATATGGGGGTCAAATGAAAGTTTATTGTCAATGATAACTTCTAGACGTTTGGTTTCCTGCACTATTTCTATGACAGTGTTGTCAGATGCAAGGATGTTAAAGTGATCAGTGACAGGGGAGGTGTTCTTGGGATGAAAGAGTACTCGTTTTGTCTTCTTTGGATTAAGAAAGAGTTGGGCATTTCTTAGCCAGGATTTGACTGCAGTAAAGGACTCTTGAGTTTTTGAAAGTAGTTCTGGTAGTGATTGAGCAGTAGAGATTATGGTGGAATCATCAGCGTATTGAGTGAGGGTCCCTGGGTGAGAGCCACTGTGAAGGTTGTTTATGAAAATGTTGAAGAGTAGGGGGTCCTAGGATAGAGCCTTGAGGGACTCTAGTAGGGTTGTGGAGAAGGGTGAGAGTTCATTGGACCATTTCACTGTTTGTTTACAATCCTTGAGGTAGCTCCAAAACCATTTTACTGTGTTATGTGAGAAGCCAAGTTAGACAGCGTGTTTAATAGTAAGGGGTGAGACACTGTGTCAAAGGCCTTGGAAAGATCAAGGAATACTGAGGCTGTATAGCATCCTGCATCTCTGGCCTTGTTTAAGGTGTCTGTAAAAGATAATAGGGCTGTAGCTGTGCTGTGGCTAGGTTGGAAGCCATATTGGGTTTTGGTTAAAAGATTGTTTTGCAATAGATATTGCATTACCTGCTGATGGATACCCTCTCGAGAATTTTGGATATGGGTGACAAGATGGATATAGGACGGAAACTGGATAGATCAAAGGAGTTGCCTCCTTTGTGGATGGGGGTGGTGTGAGATTGTTCCCATATGGTAGGTACCTCTGAATCAGATAAAGACCTGTTTATTAGGATACTGATTGGGTTGGTGATTGAATTAGCAGCCAGTTTGAGGTAGTGTGGTGGAAGATTATCAGCTGAGGTAGAGTAGGGTTTTAGTTTATGTAGCAGTTTCTTAATGGTACAGTAGGTATGGGCTGAAGTGAGAATGGGGTTATTAATGACAGGGTTAGAAGTAGTTGATGGTCTGAGGGGTTGGTGTCTTCTTCCACACTAGCCTCATCCTCCTCTTCTGTCACATTTCAATCCTTCACAGTCTGCAAGATCCTAAGGCTCTTCTAACTCCTTCTCTGTTTGAAGGGTGGGGGGTCCAGCATTAGGGTTGTTAGTAAGTAGGTCTGATATTGATTTTATGAAGTGCTTGTTAAAGTTTTCGGCTATTTGTGATGGAGAGGTATCAGGTGATAGGGTGTTGTCTCTATTTGTTCCAGGGTTAAGTAGAGAAGATATGGAGTGCCAAAATTTATTGGGGTTGATTTTATGTTGGAGTTGAAGCTGGGAATAATATGACTTCTCATCTCTGTTGATTAGTTTTGCCACTTTGTTAAGTAGTGTTTTGAAATTAACATGATTTTGTTCATTTTTGTTTTGTTTCCAGGTTGACCAGGCTAGGTCCCTTTGCTTCATCAGGTGTTTACATTCCTTAAAGAGCCATGGTGCCGAGTTCTTTTTTATTCTTTTCAAACGAATGCAAGTTAGTGTATTACGTATGTGAAGGAAGGTGTTATTAAAGTATAGTACAGCATCATTAAGGGGTAGTTGTTTAAAGGGTGTCCAGTCTAGTTCCTGTAGGAGATTGTTGGATTTATGCTGACAAAAATTAATTGAGTTCCTAACTGATTTTACAGTGTGTACTCTTAGATGTTGGGAGTTTGTTCTAAGGGAATAAGCTGGCAGATGATCGCTGAGGGAGCCAGACAGTGTACCAGAAGATTGTTAATTGGTAGGGTGGAATACTAGGATCCAGTCTAGGGTTGTTTGACAGGTGAGATCTTTGCTGTATCTTGTTGGAGTATTGATGAGCTGAGAAAAAAACCTACAGATTTATACTATTTGTGGGGGAGTTGGAAGCTATGGTTTGCCAATCTATATTTACGTCTCCTAAGATTATTGTTTCAAGGTTTATTGTTTGGGATGTCCAGGATAAAATATTTTCCAACACTGGTATATTGTTACCTGGTGGGATATATATTACCATTATGCAAATTATTTTTGATATGTTGAGGTTCAAAAAAGAGATTAGTACCTCAGCATTGGAAAAGGTGGGTATATTACTGGTGCAGGGTGTGATGTTGAGCGTAGAGGGATATAGAAGGGCTATCCCCCCCTTTTTTTAGATCTATCTCTTCTGGTTATTGCAAAGGGTGAAGGTATTATTTCGGAGTCTTTTACACTGGAGTCTAGCCATGTTTCTGTAAGGGCTAGTATGTCAGGTTTATTTTGCTCAATCCAGGCATGCAATTGGGTTATTTTATTACATATACTTCTAAGGTTCAGTGCAAGTATGTTTAAATTTTTGGGGTTACTCTTTTGGTTAGGATTAGCGGGTGGGCCAGGGTTAGGATGTATGCCTCCTCATTTGAGTAGGTAGGTAATGAGGAAGGAGTATCATGGGAAGTGATTTTTATTCCTAGGTGATGATACAGGTGTCAAGTGTATTTTCGTAGGTGGTGAGGAGGCCAATTTGTAGCTTGAATAATATGAGAAAGTATAGGGGAAAAGCTGAGAGGAGATATGTGAGAAGCTGTGTTGGTTATTGGGGTGATGGTTGGAGGAGGTTGTTGATGTGTGGGGGTAAGCGAGGATATAGCTGTAGCGAGATTGAGAATTAAGAGTAAAGAAGCTAGGCAGTTTAGGAGGAGAATGTCAACTGTGATAATGGGTTTAAAAAATAGTAAAAGTGGTATTTATGTGTTAGAATGCAATATCAGGTATAAACAGAGATTATGTTATCTTGTGATATGTGCGCAGCTGAAGGTAAGGCTGGAAATGTTTTGACTTCAGGATGGGCTTTGACAATGAGGTTAGGTGTTTTGCCATGTGGTTTGTGATAAGGAGGGGTAGGGGAGATGTGACTGGTCAGTAGCAAAATTATGGTGCAATGTTAGTTTGTGTGTATAACAGAAGAGAAGGTGGTAAGCCTGGAGTTAGTGTAAGACAGCTTGAGGTGGTGATAGTATTGTGATGATAAAATAGAGTAAGATACAAAGAATTATAGTTGGGGGGATTAGAATTCAAGCTGATGATTGTAAGGGAAGCAGATAAGTTTGGTTAAATAAAGTAGGTAAGGTGTGAATGAAATGTGGGTGTGGACAAGGTAGAGTTGTATATAATTGGATCAGAGGAATGAGGGTGTGTGGTTTGCTTGGGATATGAGTAGAGGTGCTGGGGGAGGATAGGATATGGGGGAAGGACAGGGGAATGGAGTGAGCAAAGTGAACAGAGCGGGAAGAAACCCCACAGATGGTTTACCACCATAAATAAGCAGTGAGGTAGAATGTTCCTGGATACAAAGACAAGGTGATTGAAGTCTAAAAACTTGACCTGAGTCATAGCATCTAATTTTATAGTTATGGGCTTTTCAATGTCTTTTCCAAGGATCTATTACACTGATATGAGTAAAATATGCTGAAGTGTTAATGTAGCTTCACCTTCAGCAGTAAAAGGTCTGTGAGTGTGGGTAAGTGGGGTTGGGGATATCCTTCAAGCAGATTCAACACTACAAACAGAACACACTAGTGCATAACTTAACAAATTAAATTATTAGTATGAGTCTATGAATTTGTCTTACATAAATTTAACTTTAAGGTGAGAAAAGTTTTGAAATGATTTATTGTGGTCTCATTTTTTAATATCACAAAACCTGGCATTTTAAAGGATGTATACACTTTTTATACCCACTGTATATACACACACAGGCACACATACACCTGATTGCAAAGTGCAACTGTGCTTGATAGAGCTAAATGTATTAATTCTGTAAGTCAGTTAGCAAGTGGCAATTGTCCTCTAAGTGCCAACTTTGTTCTTATATGGTTACATGCAAATGGTACTCTGTAGTGATATTGTTACCTCTGTTTCCAAACAGTTACTGAGCTTCCTAAAATGTAGATGATGCATTATTTCTCTAAGCCATTATACTCTTTTGCTAGAAAAGTAATTGCTCGTGCCTGTCTGGTTGCTTTTCTGTGGTCTTTATTTGAATTTTTTTTTACAGTGCAACTGGCAGCACACATCTTTGGTACAAAAGGTTGTGGGTTCTATTCCCACACCAAGTAGATCACTTACAGACACTGTAGTGCAGCATAAGAGCAGTGCTGCATTCCAGTGTGTGCCATCATTTGGATAAGACATTAAACAGAGGTCCAATCTGCTTGAGTTGGTGGCAGCTCAGGTGGATGTAAAAGATCCCTATTGATGAGTAGGTGTTATTTTTATACAAAAATAACTCTTATTTTCAAAATATGTACAAATATTTAGATGTACACATATATATATATATAGATATACAGATCTGTTTACAGATATTCATTTCCTATACAATCATGCTAAATTTTCATCCTTATTAGACTCCACTCCTTTTTCCATAACTACCATCTAATTTTACTTAATACTGTTGCTAAAATCCATTTAACATTAAACGTGATTTCATTTAGTCATTCATTCCATATAACATAAAATTACATCTATTCTTTTAACATATTCTTTACTTCCATGTTTATTTTATCCACTTCTTTTATATCTTCAAACTAACTTTTTTATTCTTTTACATTTCAAAAACACATGTTCTGTGGTTTATTCTTCTTGACAATGTCAGCATATTCTATCGCTATTCCTTTTATATGGCATATTTCCTTCTACTGGCAATTTATCTATTACCAGTTTCTACAAAAAAAATGACATTCTACTTTCTGATTACACCATTTGCTTCTTATTTTATATTTTATAGCTTTAATTTTTTTCATCTGTTTTATTTTTCCATGGTTTTACACAGTAATGTTTTATCATTACATTCTTATACCATAGTTTTCTATCTTTGTCTATAACATCAATTGTTATTTTTCCCAACAAATTTTTATCTTGGTAACATTTTAGTTTTTCATTTATGCACTCTCTTTTTTTACCACACCTCAAAATTGATCACACACATATTTATACAGCATTACTTCTAATCTGTCATCTTTTTTATTTATCTACTTTAGCACTTTGTACAAATTTAAAGCAGCAGCATATGCCACTGGGTTAATTAACTCAAAACCTCCTTCCTCTTTATTTACATACAAAACTCCTCTTTTTATTGGGTTTAATCTAGAACACCATATAAATGAAAACAATATCGGCAATAATTCTTTTTGAAATACTGTTGTCAATATATATACACCTAAGTATATTTTCCCATCAACCCTAAATGTATCAATTAAGCCTTTTTTTTTGAATGATAACTTACGTGTTCTCCAGAAAAGGCAGGTTTTATTTCTTATATTGTTGTTCCCACTGAATTATACTTGCATCTTTATTTCCAAATTGTATACCTAACAGAGAAACTTCATTCATTGTAAAATATATATACCACCATCATTAACACATCACCTAAACCTTTACTTTTCTTTTTATTTAAAGCCATCCCTATCACCTCTAGACACTTATTTGTGGAAATTACTACTACTTTTATCCAATTTTTTTTGCAATTATTATAATGTCACCTGCATATGCTAGAAGAACTAGAATTCTTAACCGTTCAGGTGTTACACACCTCATCTCCTTCATTTTGTAATTTATTTCACATACTATCCCATTCATAAGCAATGCAAAGAGTATACAGCTCACGGGACATCCCCATCTTACAAAACTTCTCATATATACCTCTTGGCTTAACTAGTCCAAGGCCAATTACATTGAGGTATAACAGAAAATTAATTACATCAATAGCAATAAAAGTACACACACTATTATACCCTACTTTTTTAGAACATCCAAACAATGCCAGGAGTCATGCAAACAGTATGGTTTCCCACTTAATATATGTTTACAGTGAAAATCTAAGTAGGCAGCTAATGGTTCAGTTTTTGAACCCTTTGCTACCACAGCAGGTCTAAATGGAGGGTCATATTAATTTTTTTTAAATTTTGGGGATACCAAAAATTGAGAGAACAATCGGTGTCATCACTGTTAAAAAACCTACACTAGTTTAGAATATGCTGAAAAGCAGGTCTACCTGATGCCTAAGGGTTCTAACCGCTTTTCTGTTATACCTCCTGTAATTGGCCTGGAGTATTTTCACAATATATTGAATGAAAGAGGTGGTTTATCGAATATGAAAATCAACCTGTAAGGTGATTTAATGGACTTAGCATTGTATAATTTTTGATGGGGATTTTTTGCCCCATTTATGCAAACCTGGTTGTTGCTGAATGGGAAAGGTTTTATGTATTTTCTTCCCCTTTTACAAATTATGTGGTATTCTATTTTAGGTTTTAGGATAACATCCTTGTATTATGGAAGGGTGATCCTCAGGATATTCCAGAATTCATTGACTATTTAAACAAGACTACCTCTTTTTTTTTTAAAAAAACTTTCCTTTAAGGTGCATACACAGGTAATACATTATTTTGATATTTGTTTATACAAGGATCCATCAATAGGGTCTTTAGCATCCAATATTTTTCACAGAAAGACATATTCCAATTAACGTTTGGACTTTGACAGTTTTACTTTATCAAAAAAAGAGTGTTGTGAAGGATGAAATGGTCCATTTGTCTACATTAGTTAGCAATGAAAATTTTCAGATGAGATGGCAATTTTAATTAACATGTTTAGAGATAGAGGTTACCCATTGAATCTGCTTAACATGATTAAAAAAAAAATTGTTAAAATCGTCACGAGATTTGCATCAATTCTGAAGGTTAACCTCCTCTCTAATGTTCCTAATGACATCACTATGCCCTTAAGGGGCAATGATAATTCGAATAAACCATGACTCAACATCTATAGTTACATTTATAAACACTAATTGAAGTTTATTATTTCTTTTAGCGGTGAAGGAACGTCCAGGTAAAAAACCTCATGTAGTGTTTACTGTGGGTAATAACTTAAAAACTTGTTTTGAGAGTAACAACCCTGGAAAAAGAGGTATATTTTAAGTCACTAATGTACAAATGTGGTGCTTACAAGTTTTGCAAGTACATTAATGATGGACCTTATGTCACAGTTTATGGTTACAACAGATCAAAAGATGTCCCAGTCTCTATAATTGTAATACCAAAATGGTAGTTTATTTGGCAACTTGCTTGACATGTCAGGCTTTTTATGTGGGCAAGACAAAAAAGAAGTTAAAAGAATGTATAGGAGAGCATGTTATGGACATTAAGAACAAAAAGTGAGTAATGCTCTTTATATACACTCTAAAGGGTGTAAAAATTACAAAAGGAAACATGTTGGCAGTTAAGGCTCAACTGTATGCAAAAAAAACAGGAATTAATGACTATTGTTACCTTTCTGGCATTTTTAAAGTTAAAAGCACAACGTATTTAACATGGTTTTATTTTAAGTTATTTGATTAATTATATCAAAAATTTGTATTCATTTGATTTTTATATTAGTGATCTTATATATATTGTTGCTATATGACTAATTATTTTTAAACACTTTTATTGGTAGCAATACAATATATTTTGTTTTTAACAATATTTTAACATTTTTAGTATGATAGGTAGACGGGAAGGTTGTTATGAGGTTTTAATTATTTACTTACCAATGTTATAAGGCTGCTGTTTAATTGTTTATTAGATTAATTGGGTAAGTTGATTGAAGTATGTATACATTGTAATGAATCTATAATAGAAATTATGCTGATGATGCCCCGAGTATGTTGAGGGGTGAAAGAGCTAAGTCTTTGTAAGTAAAGTTGTCACCCATTTGGTTACTCTTGTAGTTAAATGGTGCTTTGTTCTCATTTTGTTGTACAACGTTATCATGTTTTGGTATGTGAGCTTTCTTAACAGGCCATTCTAATCCTAGTAATTTCCCACCCAAAGGTGAGAGTCAAACATTATAGCTTATGCTTGTAAGTCAAATGTCTTAACCATTATACCAGGTGTGATGATAGGAGATACTACCAGAGATGCCAGAAGTAGGGCATTGGATGTATGGACTTGTGCCAACACAGCTAGCTGGAATTTTGTAAATAATTATATGTCATTTGTACAGATACTTGTGTTGAAATGTACTTGTGAGGCTTGCTTGTATTAAAATGTATCAACAGTACACCCTCTTAGAATGAAAAGAAATGTACATGCATTATTCTAACTGAATTAAATGTATATGTTTTAATAGAGGACACTGGGACAGCAAAGGTTAACCAGTTAGCTTACTTTAAAAATAATAAGGGAAATGTAAATGAGCTGCTAAACCATTAAAATGGCACACCACAGTGCTGAATAGGACTGGAGATGGTGAGTCTGGAAGAAGCCTTTGTTCGTAGGTAGGTACTAGGCTATCTGCCCAAGGGCATTTATAAGCCTAGCCAGAATGTGTTGGCTTTCGCCTCCCATTTAAATTAATTTCCTGGGCCTCTGTCTAGCAGGGCCACTGAAGTGATCCCAGGGGTACATTTATGATTTCCCATCCACTTGTCAAGAATTCTCTTGAAGAGCGTCAGCGAGGGGCTCTGCCTAACATAAACTGGGATTCTATTGCAGAGCGAGGGAAGTCTCTGGGACAGGAATCCATCCCTCCAGCATGTCCTGTTTATTGTTGTGCTGAGGTTTAATTCACTGGAGCGTGTGGCTCTAAGAGATTTGGTTTTCTTGAGGTGGAGCATGTCCATTAATTCTAGGTTCAGGTCAGGCAGAGATCACCTCTGAGCAGGCGGTAAGCAACTGAGTAGAGCTGGAGTTTCTTTAATCGAGCTGCATAGGGCATCTCTTTGAGGCCCATGATCCTCTTGGTGAGGTACTTCTGTGGTCTTTCCAGCTGTTGCAGCTGTCGAGTAAGGTACATTCCAAATGGGGCATTGTTCATTAGCTAAGTAAAAAGAGGGGAAGCCCCAGGCACTGCCATAAACATTTAATATGTGCATTGTAGCCATCTATGCTAAATTCCTGTCTCAGCTTCAAAGGGGGTTACTGTGAGAACCTAGAATCAAGTAACCAGATGAAGTCATTATGCAAGTCATCTTGAATATTATATTTTACTGGGAGTAATCTCTAAGGATGGAGTATTCTGTTTTGGGGAACCTGACTAGAAAGACTGCTCACATATTTCATTGTGCCTTGCTCTATCAAGTACATTATTAGGGAATAGTAATTCTCCTAGATTCAGTCAGGAATATAGAAAAACTTAGTTTAGAGATTGTTTTTCTTTATTTGTATGAGCCTGTCCATCATGTTATTTTCAACATTTCCTGTGATTTGAACTCTGTGGTTTACTGTGAAGATGTATTCAGTATTTTCATGTACTTTTATTATTTATTATTAAATATATTTAAAAATTATATTGTGGCTGGTCCTTGTAGAAAGTATTTAAACTTTGAGAGTGCTTATATTTATTTGGTGACACTATGTGGGCCACTCCTGAAGGCCTAGCTATTATAGTAAACTATTACCATTTGTATTATTATTAATATTACACAGTATAATGGGACACCCGATGTTAAGGGCCTTGATTGCAGTGTGTCTCATGGCAGTGATAACTACCTTCCACTCTGGACAGAAGGAGCACAGCAGCTAAATCTGTGCCAGCCATTCCCAGGTGTGTGTGTGTGTGTGTGTGTGTGTGTGTGTGTGTGTGTGTGTGTGTGTGTGTGTGTAAAATCAAAAATCTCAGTGTGTGGGTGTCAGCTACTTGGGGCAGGTACATGAAGCACTGGGATTACAGAGGGGGTGCTGGAGGACTTGACTTGGGTTCTCGGCTGAGGACCTAACCCCTACAGCTGTATCAGTGAGGAGTCTTATTGGAGACCTGGAGGGAGACAGATATAGAGAAATCCAGACCCTGGGTTGTGTGTGTTCCCTGTGTGCTCTTTAGGGAAATTGTGCTTGATGCAGACAGGTCTGCATCTGGAAATACTGAGTGTATCCATTTGTATTCCAAGTGCACGTCCCTCTCCAGTGTCAGAGGTGAGGATTCAGGCTCCTTGATTACCGGCTCAGACAGAGGTTGTCACACCAGCCCCCAGTCATTAGCTGTATATATTTTCATCTATTTCTTTTCTTTTTTTTTTTTGTACTTATCCATTTAAATTTTCTTTTTCTGTCTTTTACCAATAGAATTCTTTTCTTTTACTACCTCCCAATTTATATCTTCATCACTTATTTCAGAACTTTCTTCTACGTCCTCTATTTTTTTTTTCTTATCTAATATTTCTTCTATTTCTTCCACTTCTAAAATTTCTTCTCTATTTTCTTCTCTTTCTTTTTCGTTACTCATATTTTCATTTTTGCAATCCATCCATAAATGTCCAATTTTGCTCCATTTATAACATTTCAATTCACATTTCTTTGCATCAGGTCCCATTTCCCCAAAAACATGCCTTTTTTTTAGTCACTATTACTTATCAAATGTCCTTCTTTTCCGCAAAATGTTTTGGGTTGTCTCCAGTATTTTAAAAAATCCTATTCCCCTCCACATTTATCATGCTTGGTATGATTTTTCTCTTTCTATTTTTAACCACAATATTACAATCCCAGCCACCATTCCATAAACCCCTTTTGTCATAAACTTTTGCAATGTCTAGTACTTTACATAAAGTTTTCAAATGTCCTTTCAATGTCTGTTTTTCTACCCGTGTTAAAAATGTACATGGTTTTCTTTTTTGTTTCCCATGTTAAACGCTTATATCATACAAAGATTCTACTGGTTAAAGTCATTCTTTTTTCATATTCTACAATAAAATTTTCCATTGAAAAAACAGTCTCAAATATAATGTTACAAAATGTCTCGGTTAACAAGAATAAGCACTCTCACCTCGTGCTTTTATACCCAAATGAGCTATTAAATTGTCACTAACTTCATACCTGTCCATTTCTTTGTCTTCTTTACATCGAATCTTTACCATGTACTTCTGTTTTTCATTTTCTTCTACTCCACTTTTGCCTTCATTTGCTTTCACTGCATATGTTTTCTTTTCCATCTCGTCACTATTCTTCAGGATTGTCTGTTCAGCCTCCTTTTGTATTTTCTCCATAATGTCCCCATACAAAACATCTCCTTCATTTTCAGGCTCGCTTTGCAGCACCATTTCTTTAAGTAAATCATCCTGCAATCCTCCCGACTGGAGGGTTGTAATTATACATCCATCATTTGCTGACTCATCTCCATCAAACAGATTTCTTTGAAACAGCTCCAAAGAATACTGCACACATTCTCCGGTCTTGATATTTTCTTTCTCCTCAATTTTTCTCACCCTCCATCATCCCCTTCTCTCACCATCTGCCTACCCTGTTTCTCCAGGCTGCCTTTGTGCCTGGAACAGAAACAGGAGTGCTCTTGCAAAATGGATCCCCATTTGCAACAACGATGAGTAGGGGAAGTTGCCCGATGCCCCGGCCAAATTTCCCCTAGTAGTATAAATACCACCCAAGTCTTCCCTGGAAAGAGGCTACTAGCTAAGTGGGACTAACCTGGTCAAAATAAAGAAAAAGTAAATAAAAGGCCATGTATCTTCAATGCCCAAAATGTTTGTACTGTTCTTTAAACATTAATTTGGTGAGAAGGCCATAGTATACCTCACCAAATAGAATTCATCTAGCAATTTGTATGACTTCAGCTATTACCACAACTATATGCACACTGGGCTTAAAGTTTTGCTACATTCTGTTGGTGGGTGTTGAAACTGTTCAGGGTTTAAATTTGCAGCCATTTTACTACATTCTGTTGGTGGCTGTTGAAAATTTACTCTACTGTGATTGTTTTGTTAATATCTCTCACTGCTTTTGCTTGTTGTTAATTTCTCTCTCACTGTCTTCGCCTTTTCCTTCTTCATAATAACCACTGTTCTTTCATCCCATCACTCTCCTTGTAGAGATCACATATTGTTAGTGGGGCTTGAGGCCCTGCACTTATCCTCACATTAGTATATTTCCTAGCTCCCTATCCATCCTTCTGTTACCTTTCTTGCTCCTCTTCTCTTGAACTTTTTTATTCCATCTTCTGCGTCTTATCCATCTCCTGCTTAAGCTGTTGTAATTTCTTTCAAGCACCCTTGCATCTTACCTCTCCTACAGCCACTCCTTGCTCCCCATTAACCTTATTGTTACCCCCTTCCTCTCACCCCTCTGCAAACGCTGATGTCACTGCTTATCATGACTTCTCTGTGGCCAGAACTAGCAGTTGTACCCTGGCCAACTTTCTCTCCTTTTGTTCTGCTGTTTCACTAAACTTCTCCCCACAATAGCTTCTGTTCTTAAGTCCAGCTTTGTCACAGTAGTTTTCCACATCTTCAGTAGTCATATTGAAACTTTTACTTAAAGTAGTAGCACTTCTTTAAGAAATTCCAGACTGAGCTGCTTCTTCTCCACTAAAAGCATAAAATCATAGTGGCATTCTGCCCATGTTGCCATTTCTTTCAATCTTGTTTTTTTCCCTACATCTTGTTGACAATTCCTTCACTTTACCACCAAGGGGCACTCCTACTCATTTTAAGGAACACACACCATACTGGCCTACTTTTTCTTTTATCCTCCTATTTTTGCTAATTTAATTTTAATTAATTACAGAGTCTATATACAGCTGACTGAACAACGGGCTATACACCCCAAATTATTACATTTTAGTAGTGCGCATTATTTTAATAAGTTAGTCTCTCTTTTGATGTATTCATACTAATTCTCTGTACAAATATATGCAATATTCCTTTTTTTCTATTTCATATTGTGAACTACAGAGTTACAATTTAAACTCATCTTCCAATTCTATAAAGCCTCATCCACCCCAAAAGTCAGAGACACTGTTCAGATGAGAAGTCAATAGTTTCCTATCTCACTCCTGAGTTAAGAGCATCACTGAAGTGCTGCCTCTGGGCAGACATGAGCTAAATATAAATGAATGGCCCAAATATTTATTTTAGTAATAAGGGACTAGCATGTAGTCGCAGGTCCACCCAAAAGACTACACTATTCCAAACTCAACAGCAAAGGCTACCTTGTGACTGTCTGCATAAAATAGCCTCCATAGTACTAGCCTTGCCTGGAGCTATTTTAGCCTTTTCCTTATCATGAAATAGTACTTGGGCGGCCTGTAAATTCCACATTTGACCATTTCCCTTCCCATAGCTCTGCAGTCCACTGCTTTTTAGTACCTTCATTGCCTCAACACTGTTTTGCCTGATTTCCTTGTCTCTCTGGGCTTTGGCATTCCATTACTTTCAACCCCCAACTGTATCCTCCTACACACATACCTGGAATTATTTTTCTATCCACTGTTCCATCACTTTTTCTCTTCCAATCTCATGGATTGTTTTTCTTTGGCTCCAATTGCACAAATTTGTGTGTGGGTGCAATCAGTTCAGCTCCTGTACCCTACCCCCAATCCCACCTTGGTCTTCTTTACATTTACACACTTGCACTCTTCTCTCACCGCTCTCTCACAGCCAAACAAACTGTCAAATATCCTCCTCCCACCGATCAATAGCCAATGTCTCATCACCTAAAACCTAATAAGATTAACTTTCCTCTACTCACACACCACGTTATAACTACATACCCCTCCCCATCCTCTATATCTCAGCTAAACACATTACCAAAACACCGGCTCAGTCTCTGTCCTCCACACTTCACACATACAAATTTGATCCTGTACTTACTATCTCGCACCAGTCTGTCTTACTACCAAACTGTCTAAAATCCATACAAACTTCAGACACCAATATCTACTTCCCTCACTCCCTACTTGAGATCTCTGCACTCACTTCCACTCAATATCTTTATCTGTCTCTATAGTACGATCTCTGCAACTATCCGCTGTACCCCTTCAATCCATACTTGACTTCACTAACATAAATGTATAACCTTAACAAATTTATCAAGACTAGTGTGTAACATTAATAACCCATATTAATCCCTTATATTAGTTCTCTAATTATATTCCTTCTTTGGTATCTCCACCACCTTCAACTTGCCACAGCTCATTTTCAATATATTTTATATTCTTGCGTCTCAACATCATCATCTATAATAATCTTACCTCATTTTCCTGCTCTTCACTAAACCACACTCCTGTGAAAGATTAGCTTCACTACCTTCCTTCTGCTCCTTGCACTCTCTATATAACTGCATACCATGCTAACCTCAGATACAACTTTACACTATACTTCTGTACTCGTATTACTTTTGCCCTGAGCACAGACTCCTGCCAAAGTGCTGTCTCTTCTTCTGATCACATCTTAACGTTTCCCTTGGCCTGTAATACAACTAAGGAAATACTCCATAAGCCTGGGAAATTGTAATCTATTTAAGATTGGAATAAAACACAGAAAAAACCCTAAACTTCTAATCCCCTATCTAAATAATAGTTCACAACCCAAATTTTCAGGTGACATCTACCCAAACCCTGTCCCTTCCACTCACTCCACCCCAATGCCCCTCAGGAAAGGAAAAACAATCGTCAAACATGTCCCACCCCAGGCCTACTCTTATAAAATTCCAAACCATATGCAGTAAAATACCTGAACCACATACATGGCTAGATATAACTTCCTAGATCTCCTAGTCCAAACCACAACCTGTCATAAACCTCATATAAGAGCTCTGGAAACTTTACCCCAAGACTACATCTTATGATTGGATAGTATGCATAAAACAGCAGGTGGAATTACAATAATATATCCACAAACTATTAAACTGGCACCTACTCAAAAAATCCCCATTCCTTCAGTAATACAGAAATATTTGTCTCATTATTGCTAATTAATGGCTACATAAGCATCTGCATTGTGGATACATACATTCCTCCTGGATGCAATAACCACATACTAGAAAATCTACTATCGTGGCTTACTGCCGGTATTTGTTTTTAAAACAAGAAACATCTTTATTAAATTATCACATATGACATAGGCCATATTACATTTATATAAATGATAATAAACCATAGAGACACAATCTCAGTTGCAAACATTATACATTCAAAACCGTGTGACACAGCTGTAGCTGTAAACATTATATAAAGTTGGGAAGGTGTCCTAATGGTTAAGGTGTTTGCCTTACAAGCACAAGGTGCAGGGTTTGAATCTCACAGGGGATAATTGGCTAGGCTTAAAATGGCTCGCAAGGGCAGTTATCCTAGTACTAATCTAGCAACCTATGAACCTATCACTTTTAACATATCCAGTCATTGTTAGTCAACCATTACATAGCTCATTTAAATCCTGCCTTCTATTAAACCTTGTTCCTCCTCTGCATGTATTGATTCCACAGTTCCCATTTTTTTCCCTAGATAATTTGCTGCTACCCTTTTCTAAAGATCCCAGTTCCAGTTGTTTTAACTCTGTTACTAAAAAAAAACAGCAAAACAAACAAAACAGTTCCACAAGTGTATGAAGACACAAGCAGGAAACGGCTGTAAAATCAAAAATTCCACTTTAATATGCACAAGTATAAGCACTTTCGTCCCAAAAGTGGTTAATCAGAAACTTCATCAGGTATCTGATGTTTCACCCTTATTTCTTGATTTATCTACAGCTATTGACATCATATCCCACCAGTTACTTCTAGATCATATGTCCTTCCTAGGCCTTGATCATTCCTCCCTCCTTCAGTTAGATTACTATCTGTCAGACAGCAAGCTGTGAAATGGCTCAAGGCAAACACTTCTTTCTCTACAGGAGTTCCACAAGGCTTTAGTACAGGTCCAATATTATTTAACATGTGCTAACTTAACCATTCTCATGCAGATGGAGAGTAGCAGTACAACTGCTGAATCCTACATCAATGCACTGTATGAACACATACACGAGTGCATGGACCATGCCATCCGAAATAGAACCAAGACACTATCCTCCAAAAAAAGAAGCCAATCTGGTGGTCCCCTGCCATTAACAAGCTCTACAACAAAAGGAAGACACTGTTGCAAAAAGAGTAAAATCCCAAGGCTGGAAAAACTCCCTTGTCAGCCTCAGTAAGAAGCTGAGATTCCTCATAAAATCCTTCAAAGCTAGTTACGAAAACAAAATTGCCACGGATTCTAAAGACAATCACAAGGCATTCTATAGCTATGTCAAAAATCTCAATGGTAACACTCAGATCTGCTCAGAGCTACAGCACAATGGCACTAAACATACAGAACCAGCTGATATCTTCAACATCTTGGCAGATAGATTCAGCGCAAATTTCTCCTCTCTCTCACTCCCGAAAGGGCCCATCTCTGTACAGTACGAATGCCAAGCCCCTGTAATCACGGCCACACAGGTGAAAAATGCACTCACCAAAGCCAAAAATACAGCATCCATGGGACCTGACAATGTCCTAGGCTGTGTTCTGTATGAACTACAAAATGAACTGGCACCCAACCCAAGTACCATGTTCAATCATACCCTCACTACAGGATTTATGCCTACTGAATGGCGCACAGCTACGGTGATCCCACTTCACATATGGGGATCCACCACAGACCCCAGGAATTACCGACCCATTAGCCTGATGAGTCTAATCTGCAAAGCCATGGAATGTATTATCATGGAACTTATAAACAAAGACATAGGTAACCTGCAAACTCTGGACCCCACCCAGTTTGGGCTTGTGAAAGGCAGATCATGTTTCCTAAACCTGATTGACTTCTTTGAAGCAGTCACCAAAGCCATGGACGAGGGTAAGGCAGTTCACACAGCCTACCTAGATCTCGTCAAGGCTTTCGACACCATCCCCCACTCTGGTATTATTGATAAACCCCTATGTAACACGGTGGGTTGCCAACTGGCTCACTGACAGAACCCACACAGTGAAAGTAGCCAATTCCAAATTTGTCTCTAGACTGGTAACAAGTGGAGTACCACAGGGTTCAGTCCTGGGTCCCCTCCTGTTCGGCATCTACTTCTTGGAAGTCCAAGCCAACACAGAGGGCTTATGGCTAACAAAGTTCACAGATTATTGCAAACTGCGGGCCATTATTGAATCTCCTAAGGATGTGGACATTCTATGAAAGGGCCTCGCTGAGACAGATGCCTGATGTCAAAACCACGGCCTTAAGCTCAATGCCAAAAATGCAGTTATCCCCTTTGGGAAAAACCCTGTGCCAATGAACTACCACATAGGCAGTAGTCCACTCAACACCAAAAGTGTGATACGAGACCTAGGGACACAGGCTGACAGCAGTCTCTCCTTTGACAACCACATAGAAGGACTTCCTGAACACTGTGGCTATGTGGCACACCTCATCACAAAAGGTTTCTCATCCAGAAAAAAGAGGTCATTGCCCCCTCTACTCAGCCCTCATTAGACTCATTATATGTACAATGCCCCGTTTGGGATGTACCTCACGAGACATTTGCAGCAACTGGAAAGACCACAGAAATACCTCACAAAGAGGATCACCAGCCTTAAACAAATGCCCTATGCAGATTGCCTTAAGAAACTCCAGCTCTACTTTGTTGCATATCACCTACTCAGAGGCGATCTCTGCCTAACATACAAAGCTATGTCAAACCCAGAGCTGTTGGACATGCTACACTTAGAAAAATCCCAATCCCTGCAGGCCACACGCTCCAGAGAACGTGACCTTGTCACCACAATAAATAGAACTTGCTGGAGGGATAGGTTCCTGTCCCAGAGACTCCCCATACTATGGAACAAGCTGGCCATTCATGTCAAACAGAGCACCTCATTGGCCCTGTTTAAGAAAAATCTGGACAACTGGATGGGGAATAGGAAATTTACCCCGGGTATCACTTCTGTGGCTCTTCTCAACAGGGGCACAGGTAAATACATTTCTGGGTGGCTAAAGGCAGGGAATCTTTATGGCTAGGCTTATATAGGTGCTGGGGCCTATAACCTAGTACCTACCTATGAAACAATGAACATTTTCATCAATGACCTAACAAAGTCGTCAAAAAATCCACTGTCATCTAATATGCAGATGACAAAATAGTCATCTGCACAGCAAATACCTTACTTGAACTCATGAAAAACTCCTTTCCCTCCACTGAGTGATTTCTCAAAAATTATCACCTCCTCTTAAACAAACAAATAAAAACCTTACGCGTTTACTCCAAAGTCTTTTCCCAATAAGAAAAGTATGTCATCACCCAAATAACCTCCCATCAAACTTGTCCCTCACACACAACTTTTTAATGTCACTACTGATGAATAGCTAAATTCTGACCTCTACTTCAGGCAAGCTTTAAAAAAAAATGAATAAAAATTGGAACTGTTTTACAGAAACAAAATCTAACAAAAGCAGCTCCTAAAAAAACTTCACTGAAAATACGCAGTACCTGCTTTTACCAACCTACAGTAGTGACTTCTATCAAAAAGAAAACAATGCTGTTAACAAAATAACCGGGTTTGCTGCTACCACAAACAAATTCACATAATTGGCCTGAATTACCAAATTACCTCTCTACTACCAAACTAGTAATAGTGTGTATGACAAGATATATTACAAACCTCAAAACAGACCTCTATGCTCCCTGAACAAACTTCTACTCACAATCTCATCGTACAGGAAGAAATTTTCTTTACTCCAACTATGTCTCTAAAATCTGAAATTCCATCCTAACATCCACTAGGCAACATGACAATCCACACACCTTCATGTTCCTTTTAAAACTCTACTTCAGTATCACATGCTTCTGCTCTTACACTTCCCCGGCCTAATCCCCTACAGTCAACATTTTCCTCACCACTCTCTACACTTGACTAGTTCTATCTCACCCAGCATTAAACTATACAGCTATCTGAACTATTCCATCATAGTTTTTTTATGCTCTTGTCTACAGACCACAAGTTATGAGTGCTTGCCTTACTGGATTGATGGCTGTACTTTTAATACTGCTGTCCAGCACTACTAACAACTGTGGGTTTACTTTATTGTGCATGAAAGTCTTATATGACTAAACATAACTGTAAGTGTACTACTGTATAAGCTTGAAATTTTATATTACTGTAAAAGTACACAAATTCATTGTATTTGAAGCTTGTAAACATTACATGACTGTAAAAAATGTTCAGATTTACTGTATGTGGAGCTGTACTTCAGCTGAAAAGGTGCAACTATTCCCCAGTGAAACTTCTTGGACAATAAAAGCAAACAAAAAAATATGATATATTAATTATAATATATTAACATATATTAATTAGGTGAAGCAATTGAATAATGAATGTAATTAATGTATTAGTGGTTCAATATTTAAGGGTTGGCTTTTTGTAAAAGGTTGTTCTGAAGAAGTCCCTTATTGAGGGAAGAAAGTGCTAAACCTTGGTTTTATTGTACATTTAATAAATTTGAACTTCCCTGGTTGCTGTGCTGTTTTCCATCTTGGTTCCAAACAATGAGAAATAAATACTTATATAAGGAGAGGAGAAAACGTCTTTCTGACTGAACTGTACCTGCAAATCTGAGTCTTAAGGACACACAATTTTTTTTCATTTAAGACTGCTATACCAGGAACATTCTGGAGCTAAAAACATTATACAAAGTATCGCATTCACTCGCATAATACATCTTAGTCAGTTTAGAAAACCCACCAAAATCTAGGTATGCTATATAGGAATAATCGCTTTCTCTCAAACTCTACTAGGCATACTCTGGCCACTACTTACCTTCTTCCCTCATTATATGGAGCTCCTCTCCTAACCAACTTGTCTTCCTCTACCACCTCCAAACTAGAAAACTGCTATAATAAAATCTCTAAATTTGCCACCAAATCCAGAAATTCCACCCATCATTGCCTTACCGTACAATCTCTGAATTGGCTAGAACCAAACTACCTCCAACTCACCACTGCACACAGACTTGTATTTCACCCTACAAATTGTCCAGCTCTAGCAAACATCCTTCCCCCTTACACCCCCAAAAGAATTCTCAGATCTGAACATCAAAACTTAATTGCTATCCACAATCCTAAACATCCTGCTGGCCAACTTCTCCTCTCTTTCTCAATAGGTAAGAAATGGAATTCTTTCCCTTCCACTCTAAGAACTACACCAAACTCAGAAAACTTTAAAACCCAGCTTTTCAAACACCTGTCCACTAAAGGGAAATATACCTGCCTTCACCCTACCTAAATCGATCTAAGTACATGTCCCTAGGAGGTTTTTCTTCCAGGTTCCTAAGCTCTCTAAATCTTCCATAGCTACTTTACTATGAGTGTACCTAAGCTCTCTACAACTCCTAGAACTACTTATCCCACAACACTACTGTGTAAATATTGTAAATAGCATCATACTTTAAATGAGAGCATGTAAAGTGTTTTCTACATTTACTTTAAAGGTGTGTATGTAAAGTGTTTCCACACATACTATACAAGAGTGTTTGCATAAATGAACCTGTATTACCCTTAAGATGAAACATAATGATTTTTGTCTGGCTATGTGTGACACAGAATGTACATATGTTGTAAACTGTTCTATATAATGTATCTTTTATACTTCTGTATCTGTACTGTATTATGTATCTTGGAGCTTTTCTCCCCGGGCCTCCACTGAAAACGGGTCCTTTGGGCCCAGTGGTCTTCCCCAGTAATCAAACTGGAAATGAATAAATAAATAAATATTTTTTTCTGCCAAATAATCAACAGCAAAGAGGGGATATCGACTACTTTCAGTTTCACATTTTATTAGTACACTTGCAGCTCATTCAAGTATGTAATTACAGCAGTGCATGTGGTAATAAGACGTATTATTATTGAACAATTCCAAATGTTGTCTCCATTTGGTAGCATGTACTTTTAATAGTTAATACATTATTTAATTGTACTGAGAAGTAAGTTGGAACAAAATCCCATTTTCAGCTATGAACTGTCACACAAGCAAATAAAATAATAAAATCAATAATTACATCATCATAATATGGAACATAATCAACATACACTACATACACAAGAAAAAACATCAGATGCTAGCTGCAGGATTTCTTTCTTATTTTGTGCAAAATTTTTGTTTGCAGGGCATGACCAATGCACTGCCCTAAGGGGAGCCAACGATCAGCTGTGGCTGAACAGATTTCTTTTAAACAGTTAGAGCTTCACAGCAGTTATAACAATACATGGTCATAACTTGTTAGCCCTGTTTTTGTGTAAAAAGGGAGTATTGCAATGATATGGATCATTAACAAGGTCAATAAGGAGAATTCCTTTTAGTCCAGCAATACAAGGACATGTGAAGCATCACTTCATAAACCTGCAATTCCTTCATGATGTGTTTTAAAATTATGTCTATGGAAAACTAAACCAGACTTTCCAGCTTAAGGCTGGTTTGCCACAAATAAGGGAAATGAAACAGCTGACAAGTTCAGATCTGTGTTAGAAAATCTATAGCTGCCTAATGTTATTAGACTACTGCTAGTATTTGCAGAGCTAAAAGACACAAGACCCCTTGAATACCTGAAGGACAAATAGCTGAGCCATTATTTTATGGTCACAACAGAGTCACTCCTCCTGAATGAAAGGTTAGGTGACTGGAAGAAGTCTATCTTCCAACACCTTAGTATTGGCTTTCCTAGGAAGACTGGGGTATGTGAGACTACTATAGCTGGAGCATATCCCCCTATCCCTATTTTTGAAACTGGAAGCTACTGCCTCTCCACGTGCCAGTCAAGAGTTACTGTCTCAGCCTTCCATGCAACACTGACAAGACAAGTTATCCATGAGACCCCAAGAAGGTCCATTGTCTACAGTATTTCTGGGCAAACATCATCCATTCCTGGAGCCTTGTCATGGTGGATAGGATGAATGGTAACACTGACTTCATCTTCCAAAACCGATTTAGTTTCACCTTCTGCTTCTTGCACTACATCCAATGCTCTGCAACTTATGTGGCATCAGTGTTAAAGAAAAACATATCTGTGACAGACAGGGGCTAAGGGCTTTAACTCATACAGAATCAGTTGTATGGACAATGTATAAATGGCCACTAGCCTTAAGCATGCATAGTAAATATGCACTGTTGCCTTAGATAATGACAAACTCCAGTCACACCCAAATAAGCTTTACACTGTAAAGCTACAAATCAGAGGGATAATAGCTGGCTCCCTGAGATCATCCCATCTCAGATGGATCCTACTGCTTTTCCAGTCAAACTTAGCAGTAGTAACTGAAACCTAACCAGAATTACACTGGAGACAGACAGACAGACGCATACACAGATACTTTATCTTGTATTAGTTTCAGAAATGGTAAAGGTAAAGGCCTGTGCTGGTAGCTTATAGGGATAAAGCCCAGATTATGATCCAAGCTTGAAGAAAAGCTCAAATACCTGATGAATAAACAGGGAGAATGGGTGTTCCAATTCTGGGTGGGAGGAGAGAGGTGGAGCAACACAGTCTTTGGGCACACTCCTGCAGCTTGATTTCTCTGGTGGAGACTAATGAAACAAAGTACAGTTGTGTACACTTACCATAAATGTAGATGTTCGAGTGTATTCACTGTTGCAGTCATTACATTTGGGTAATCCTGCTGGCAGGTTGCCCTCAGTCGGCCTGAATTCCAAAGTCTTGGGTCCTGCGTTGGCTGCTGTTGCCCCTTCCCTGACGTCAGGTCGTCAGGGTATAAAATAAGCAGCCGACGCCATTTTCTTCAGTTTTTCTTGCCCCAGATGTCAGGTGCTCCCTAAAAGGGATATATATATATATATATATATATATATATATATATATATATAAAAAATACATGCACCAATATACATTTTACCTTCATCTACAAGCAAATACACCACATAGGTTGTATAAATCAGAGAAGGAAAGAAAAGTTCCAGCAGTAAAAAGGGGGATGGCGGGTGGGTAACCTGGACTGCAACAGTGAATACACTGGAACATCTACATTTATGGTAAGTGTACACAACTGTACTATGTTTTTCATGTTTCACTTTTGCAGTCATTACATTTGCGTAGAGTCCCAAAGCTATGGTTGGGAGGCTGGAGCTAAACAGCATTAGGAGCAGCTATGAGGCCCTGCAGAACTGCAGTGGCAAAGCCTGCCCTGGATTTAGAGTAGAGTGGCAGATGATAGTGCTTTGTAAAGGTGTGCACTGAACTCCAAGTAGCAGCCTCTAAAAATGTCTTTGGTTGGTATTCCCCTGAGAAAGGCTGCTGAAGTGGCTGCAGCTCTGGTGGAATGTGCCCTAATGCCCTTAAGCTCTGGCTTGTCATGGTGTAAATAACATAAACAAATGCAGTGGCCTATCCCCTTTGAAATAGTCTGCTTTGAGATAGCCTTTCCTTGTGATCCTATATGCCACTAGTAGTTGCTCTGTCTTCCTGAAAACTTTGATTCTGTCCAAGTAGAATCTAAGCTGTCTGTGTATGTCCAAAGAATGCAGAATTCTCTCCCCCTTGTTCTGTGGATTTGGATAAAAAGTTGGCAGATGAATAGTTTGGTTAAGAGCCACACTGGACACCACCTTAGGCATAAATGTTGGGTTTGTCATCAGTGAGACCCTGTCTGGATAAAAAATGATAAAAGGTTCCACAGCCATGAGTGCCTGTAGCTCTGAAACTCGTCTTGCAGATGTTATTGCTAGGAGCAGAGCTGTTTTCCAAGATAAAAACTTTATATCAGCAGTAGCAGCTGGCTCAAAAGGAGGCAGGGTGAGTTTTTCCAAGACATAGTTGAGGTCCCATGCAGGTATTGGTGATCTCCTTGGAGGCCTTAAATTTTTGGCTCCTCTGAGGTACTGTTTTAATAAAGGATGAGAGGAGATTGCCATTTCGGCTCATTGTAATGAGCTGAAATGGCAGAGGCATGAATTTTAATTGATGAAAAAGATAGGCCTTTGTCCAGCATCTCAGTTAAGTATTGCAAAATGTGAGGAATATTTGGTACAGCTGTATCAGTTCCTTGTGCCTGGTTCCAAGCACAGAATCTCATCCATTTCCCAGCATAAGATTTTCTAGTACTAGGCCTTCTGGCTTCCAAAATGACATCCATCCCAGCTTTACTGAGAGGTGTGTTTTGTATGACTACATTATCCACCATGCTGCCAGGTTTAAAGTTCTGAGTTGGCTGTGCAGGATATGATTGTTTTGCTGGGACAGTAGATGAGGTATTTGAGGTAAGGTCCAAGATGGGCATTGAGACAAGTTCCTTAGGATTGGATACCAGTACTGATGCGGCCAGTCTGGGGCAATCAGTATCATCTTTGGCTTCTCCTGTCTGACCTTTAGGAGCACCTTGGGGATGAGAGGCAGTGGAAGGAAAGCATATACTGATAGGTTTTTCCAGCTGAAAGATAGGGCGGCCACTTTCAATGCTTGTCTGTGATAAGTCCTTGTGCAGAATCTTTTTAGTTGGTAGTTGTGAGGGGAGGCAAATAGATCTATGTCCAGGCATCCCCATTTCCTTATCATCATGCTGAAGACTTGTGGATCCAGCTGCCACTCGTGGGGATCCATGAGGTTTCTGCTTAGTTCATCTGCCAGAGTGTTTTCCTTTCCTGGCAGGAATTGTGCCTGCAGATGTACTTGGTAAGTCAATGCTGTGTCCCACAAAGTCATGGTTTGTCTGCAAAGGGGGTAAGAATATGTGCCTCCATGCTTGTTTATATACCATACGACCGTGGTGTTGTCTGTCTTTATCAGTAGTTGTCCCAGATGAAGTAGGTCCTTGAAGGCTGTCAGGGCATTTTGAACAGCTAGCATATCTTTTTGATTGATATGCAGATGCATTTGGTTTGAGGACCATGCGCCCTGAATGCATCTTCCTGCCATGTGGGCCACCCATGTGGGCATAATCTGATGCATCCATTGTTAGTGTCTGCCTGGCTGGGGGTAAAGTGAATGGCTGTCCCTTGTTCTGGTGACAAGCCTTCGCCCACCATCGAAACTCCTGTTGCAGGCAGGGAATGAGAGTAATCATTGTTTCCAGGCTGTGGCAATGTTGAGTCAAAACACTTTTTAGGTACCATTGAAGTTTCCTCATATGCAGTCTTGCATATGGAATTAGTAGGATGCAGGATGCCATGAAGCCCAAAGCCTGCAGAATTCTTCTTCCAGATAACTGGTTCTTTGTTGCCAACATTTTGAAATAGGTAGTCAATTGCCTTGTCTGGCGTGAGATAAGCCATCTGGGCAGTTGTATTTAAGCTTGCACCCAGGAATATTATCTCTTGAGAGGGTACTAGTTTTGATTTCTTTTTGTTGACTGTTTACCCTAGGCATGTTAGAAGTCTTTGCACAAATGCCAGATGCTGTAGAAGAATGTCCTTGTTCTCTGCTTGAATTAGACAGTCGTCCAAGTAAGGATATATTTGTATTCCTCTTTGTCTGCAGAATGCAATTACTGGTGCCAGGCACTTTGTAAAGACCCTGGTCGCAGTAGATAAGCCAAAGGGCAGTGCAGAGAATTGGTAATGCATTGAGCCAGCCTTGAATCTGAGGTATCTTCTGCATGATTGTCTGATTGGGACATGCAGGTATGCCTCTTTTAGGTCTAAAGTCACAAGCCAAGCATTCTTGCCCAGCATGGGCAGAAGCTGCTGCAAAGCCAACATTTTGAATTTTGGTATATCCAGGAATGTGTTCAGAATAGATAGGTCTAGTATTGGTCTCCAGGCCTTGTCCCTTCTGGGTACCAAGAACAGTCTTGAATAAAATCCTTGTCCCTGCTCTTGCTCTGGTACTTGTTGAATGGCCCCCATGTCCATGAGGGATGAGACTTGTTTTTGCGCCTCTGCCCATTGATTTTTTGGCAGATCTGGCCAGCCGTTTGCCTTTGGCAGGGTATGGAAATGGAACTTGTAGCCTTGTGACACTATATTTAGAACCCACTTGTCCTGGGTTATAATGTGCCAATTTTGAGAAAAAAGTGCTAATTTTCCCCCTAAGGGTGCTGACAGGAAGGTAAGTGCTTGGTGCAGACAGGGGGAAGTCATTGGGACTGTTTCCTGTATGGTTGTGATTTGTCTTCTCCAACTTTGGAGGTAGAAGCACCCTATTGCTTTGACCTGTATGAACTTTTCGCCTGGGATCTGCCTCTAGGGCATCTGGATCTGCCCCTTTGAGGTCTGTCTGACACAGGAAAGGACCAATTCTTTGTAGGCCAGTGCCTACTAAACCTAGGTGGCTGTACTTGTAAAAAATCTTTGACAGTTTGAATAGCTTTAGCTTTGTCCTCCATTTTCTTTAACACCTCTTCTGCCTTAACACCAAACAAAGTATCATGTTGTAAAGGTGCATCTAATAATTTAACTTTGACATGATTAGGCAGATTTTGTTCCTTTAACCAAGCATGCCTCCTAATTACAGAACCGGCCCTGCAGGAGGCCTCCAAAGAATCAAAACCACATTGCAAAGTATACTTTCCAACTTATTCAGTTGCATGTAATAAATCATGCATTTCCTTGTTTTCTGCACATTCAGAGTTTAACATTTTCTGTTTAAGCAATGCCATGACATGTTGCTGATATTTGAGCATATGAAACTGACAGTTTAAGGCCCTTATAGCCAAGGTAGAAGATGTGTAAACCTTTTTTCCCCATCTATCCAGTGCCCTAGAATCCCTGTCAGAGGAGGTAGGGCTTTTTGCAGCGGAAGCCTTAACTCCTTTGGGACCCTGTGAAATAGTTTCTGGATCTGCAGCAGGGTTTTTAAAAAGGAATTTATAAGAGTCAGGAACCCTGTACTATCTGTCAAGCTTAACAGGAGCTGGAGGTAAGGAGTCAGGGGTCAGACTAGACTCCGAAAACACATCATCTACAATGTCTAACACAGGTGGAATGGCTAGAGGCCTGTGTTGAGGTAGTAAAAGGAAATCCCTGAGCCTCTTTTTAGATTCTGAAAAATCTTGGCTCTCCCAGTGGAAATGCTACCTCATGGTATGCAAGGTTTCCCCAAAAGAATAGTCCTCTGGAGGAGGAGATGAAGGTATAGATTCTTCAACATCAGAATCCTCACGGGGGGAAGAGAATATTCCTGATCAGAAGAGGAATCAAAAGATCTGAAGATTCATAGTCAGTCTCTTGCCTAGGCCTCTTATCAGGAGGGGGATGGGAACCCCTGATCAAGCTAATCAAGTCTTCAGCCATTTTGAGCATCTGTTTTTTGGGCATACACGCCTGTCCACGTGGCTCTTGAGTTTGTTTCTTTGCTTCAGAAGGTGCTTTAGTCTTTGCCTTTGAAGCTGAAGTCGGTTTAATGTAAAGATGTTTAGGTATGAAAACACCCTCAGAAGCCGGTGCCTGCTCAGCGGCTCCGGACCCATCTGAGGGAATAGTGTCCAAGGCTCCAATACCTTGAGTTTCCAGCGGCATAGCCGACTCCACATGGGAGTCAGTAGCGGCCTACGACTCTAAAGTAGCGGGCGTCAGGGGCTGCAAAAGCGCGTCACTGAGAACCGGTGAACTGGCGACTGGCTTAGGAGAAGCTTTGTTGTCGGTTTTGGACCTCGGTCGTTTATCTCTCTCCTTTTCTTTGCATTTTTTGTGAACTCCGGTAGTCGGATGGCTATCCGACAACATTTCTGGATAATTAAACTGGCGTCCAAAATAGTTTAAAGCAAAATCATACAGACGCTTAATAGTGCATTGGTTAAATCTAGCACAAAACCGACAACCAGAAATTATGTGATCAGGGACTAGGCAAGGAATACAGTAAGAATGAAAGTCCTTATGATGTATTTGCTTTCCACAAGAAATACAATTATTAACTTTTTCTGACATCGGTATGGAGCAAGAAAAAAGTTTCCCCAATGGGGTACTTCGCTTTATTGAAGACTTCAGGTCTGTAACTCGAACACGAAAATCTCAGGATTCGGCCGACCGGCACTTGCGAACTGCTTCTGCTTCAGGCACCGCGCGGCAAGAAAGACTGAAGAAAATGGTGTCGGCTGCTTCTTTTATACCCCTGACGACCTGACGTCAGGGAAGGGGGCAACAGCAGCCGACGCAGGACCCAAGACTTTGGAATTCAGGCCGACTGAGGGCAACCTGCCAGCAGGATTACCCAAATGTAATGACTGCAACAGTGAAACACGAAGAACATCAGCATGGTGCTTCCTGAGAGTGGATGGTGTGTCCTGTTGATATTAAGCTCTTGCAGAAGTGAAGACCAGTACAGATCTGATGCCAACTGCATACCTTGCCCACTGGCTACTACTAGGTGGACACAGGAGGTAGGAATTAAAAGGAAACAAATTCCCTTTGTAATGGTATGATGCTGCTCTGGAATGTGATAATTTCCTTGTCAACCCCAAATGTTTTCAGAGCAAGTCTGGGGAGGTGGGAAAATTCAACAGACCTGGTAAATAAGAAGAGGCACCAGCAGCAGCTGATGGTCAGCTGAAAGAAAGCTAAAAATACCATAAAAACAGTGGGGTTAAAAGATAACTTTCTAGCAGTAACATTATTGTTCCCAAGTCTTAAGGTATTCTGTCACCAGTCAAAAAACATTGGTGAATGAAGAACACACATTTCTGTTTACCCTTTGGATGCTTCAGTGGTAGCAATAGCTTAATGGAGAACCATACCCACAAACTAAAAAGAGCTTTCTTGCATTACTAATGTATTTTCATCAAAGTAAATGGATTATTATTATTTTCTAATTTGTTGTACCCAAAAATGGCCTGAAAGAGGGCTGCTATGCTGCATGATTTTATTTTGGTCAATTATTTTGCCTCCCCGACATCATTTTAGAGGGACAGAGAGAAAACCATATGAGAAGGTCATTTACTGTGGTTCTCTCACTCATCATCCTACAATAGTGCTGTGACTACCAACGTTTGACGGTCAGTCCGTATTTTTATTTTCCTTCCTTGGATTGTTATTAGTGGCCATCTCTGATACAGCATTTTAAGGAATGTTTGAATGACAGCCTTGAAAAAGTAAATGAGCTAATTGCACTTTTTGAAAGTAACAACTGAAGTTCTGTGTTCAAGTGTGAGAAGTCTGACCCCTGTGATTAATAAGTGTTACTTGGGCTGAGCTGGTCACTATTGCATTCTCTTTTTTATATACTGAATGTAGAATTAAAGTCTTTGATGTTAATCCTCCCTCCCACAACTCACTGACTTGTCTCAATTAAATAACACCGATGGCAATAGCAGGAGTCAGTCCGCTGAAAAAACCTTTATTGTGTTAGCGCTTTCATGCACATTACTGTGTGCACTTCTTCAGACACATATTCTTATAAAAAGCCATGTTTTATAAACTAAGCAATTAAAACAAATTAATATCACTTAATTTCAATTAAGCTATAAGCTTATCATTTAAAAAGATAGCTACTGTATTTGAAGCATACTTGAAATACAACTACTAAAATAACAGACCTAGATAATGTCACAATCCCAATATTAAACCTATTATTCAAAATTAGAATTAGGCATATATACCCTAAACTTATATAGTTAAATAACATGTAACATAAACTATACCCAAATGTACTATACCAAACATGTATTAAAAAGATTTTTTTAATGATATATAAAACCTAATGCTCCAATGCTTTAAGTTTAAGTAAACATTTGATGGAACAAACTTCATTAATGCCCGGGTAAATGTGGGCATTAGTTTTTAATTGCCACATTAACTCCTGCTCCTCTAATTTTAAGTGCCAATGTCCACCTCTAGGGTTTCTTGGCACTGATTGAGCAACTACAAATTTAAAATAATGTGTGTTATTCTCTGAAATGTGTTTAGCCAAAGCGTTGGTATTTGTGCTCTTAGAAATGGCATAAATATGCTCATAAATCCTTTGTTTTAACTGACTCTCAGTTTTGCCAAAATAAAATGCGGGGCATTTCTGGCACAAAGCTACATAAACCACCCCTTGACTCTCACAGTTACATTTATCATGAATAGCATATTTTATGCCATTGACAATAAAAAAATGCCCAGTAAGGATGTACCTACAATAGTGGCATCTGCCACATTTATGCATACCTTTATGATATCTAAACTGTTGTAATGGTACTTCAAATAATGATTTCAAATTGGTACCTTTTTTGAACACAATTGTAGGTCTATCACCCAGAACCTTACTGAGAGACTGTTGTAAAATGATGTTCCAATTATAATTTAAAATGTCTTTAAAACATGCCGACATATCATTGAATTGAGTTATAAAACTAGTAACATACCTGTTATCTTTAATACTGACCAAGTTAAGCTGTACATTATTGCTAGAATGGGACATCTCATTATTAATTAATAAAGGGCCTAAAGCACCACTAGATCTCTTGTCCGTGACTTCCCTCCTTATACTTTGAAACAGCTTTAATGGGTATCCACGGTTTAAAAACATGGTTTTTAAATTATTACATTCTTGTACAAAATCGGCTTCATTCGAACACATCCTAGATGCCCTGACCAATTGACCTTTAATAATGCCTCTTTTTTAAAAAAAACGATGATTACTAGAAAAATGCAAAAAGGAATTACTATAAAAAGGTTTCCTATAAATCAGGGATCTAAACCTGAAATTTGACACATCCTTGTACAAATTAATATCTAAGAAATTGATGTTATCATAATCATATTGAAATGTAAATTCCAAAAATGAAGTAAAAGTAGTCATGGTATTCACTAGAGTCTGCGCATCCTGTTTAGACCCTTTTAAGATGATAAAAATATCATCTTGGTAACGAGTATACCAAATCACCATGTTGTTGAAAAGAGGATGAGGGAACAAAAAAGTATGCTCCCAATATGCCATTACTGCGTTGGCAAAGCTCCCTCCACAAGGGGAGCCCATAGCCACGCCTGATGTCTGCAACAAATGCTCACCCTTAAACATGAAATAGTTATTCTTTAACACCACGTCTAACAAAAAGACAATTAGGTCAATATCTATTCCAGGAAGATGTTTAATGTGTAAGAATTCCCTGACCCATTCCATGCCCAAATCCTGGGGGATAACGGTATACAGATCTTTGATATCAACCGTTAAAAATCCATAACAAGCATCAAACGGGATAGAATTTAAATGATATAACACGTGCCATGAATCACGGCATATTTGAGGCTCAGTTTTCAAAACCTCCTTTAACTTGCCATCTATCCATTTGGCACATGCATAAGTTATGGATTTACGCTCATCAATTATGGGCCTAAATGGAGGATCCACCATACTCTTGTGTAATTTCAGAACTCCGAAAATAACCGGAGTGAGAGGTGCTGGCATAGTTAAATAATGATACAATTCTAAAGAAATGCTGCCTTCTATAAACAAATCACTTAAATGATTCTTTATAAGTTGATATGCTTGGTTTAACTCATTCAATGAGACTTTGCTATAATTCAAAGTTGAAAGCATGCTATACATCCTATCAGTATATTCACTTTCTGTCATAAAAATAGCCCCCCCCCCCCGCCCTTATCAGGCTGCATCACACGAATCTTTAAGTTTAAGTAAACATTTGATGGAACAAGCATCATTAATGCCCGGGTAAATGTGGGCATTAGTTTTAACTGCCACATTAACTCCTGCTCCTCTAATTTTAAGTGCCAAGGTCCACCTCTAGGGTTTCTTGGCACTGACTGAGCAACTACACATTTAAAATAATGTGCGTTATTCTCTGAAATGTGTTTAGCCAAAGCATTGGTATTTGTGCTCTTAGAAATGGCATAAATATGCTCATAAATCCTTTGTTTTAACTGACGCTCAGTTTTGCCAAAATAAAATGCGGGGCATTTCTGGCACAAAGCTACATAAACCACCTCTTGACTCTCACAGTTACATTACGAGTAACCGTGAGAACGACTCTAATGGAAATCTTACATTATTAATTCAGCAACTGACACAACGCGTTGATGATCTGGTGAGGAGAATGTCCGACCAGACCAAAGACAGCGAAGTCGTTGTGTGACCTAGACCTGGAGTTACTTTTAATACCTCTCTCATCAATCCCCGGAATTTATCTGCTCCATTACCGGCTTCTACACCAAATTCACCAAACAACGGTGAGCCAGTATTTTCATCTTTGCCGGGCAATCAAGCAGGTATTCAATCTGATAATACTTCTATTAGCAGTGATAATATCACTAATAATATGAACGCTGCGAATAATCGTAGGCATGGATTACCGAATTTGAATGAGTTTATTACCACGCCAACTATTTTTCAAGTTCCTGATACTAACACTGTTCCAAGTACTGGTACAAATCATGATAATAACAATGATAATAATATTTTCTTGAAGTTAAAACAGTTTGATCAGTGCTTAGCGAAGTATAAAAAATTACAAATTGAAATTCTATACTTCAAAGAATGTATCAGGCTTGCCATTGTTCCTAAAGGCTTACGCCAATGGAAGTTTCCATCTGGCGTAATCAAAGGTTCAGACTTTCATTCACAATTAATTCAGTTTTTTAATAAACAAGGATTGGATTTTTTGGATCTTCTGATTGATCAATATAATAAACAAATGGTAGAAGTGAAACATCAGTTGGATCATTTGGACAATGACATTATTACCGATTCTGAGTTTACTAAATACGAATACGATTATAGGAGAATTTTTTCTAGCATTGATGCTTTAATTGAAAAGATCACTGAAACTAAAAAGCGTAAAATAAATCGTGACCAAGTGGCATACCAACAGAATCGGGCGCACCCTGATCCACCTTTAAGGTATGCTGAACCTGTCCTAAACACAGGAATGTTACCAGTTACCATGGCTACGAGTGTTAATGATAACGCTTTAGTTGATGACATCATTAACCTTGTGGTTACTAATAATACTGCGACTAATGGTGAAATACGTCGAAGTGAGCGTATTTCTAAACAAAATCAAAATAACCAACATTCTAACCGGCAGGATAACCATCAGGGTTTTTACAAGAACAATTACAAAGCATCCACCTCATCGACGAATACAGGCTGGAATCAACGCCCACAGCGAAAGAACAATCGACGCAGGAGGTAATCCTTACTGAGCAGTCAAGACGTTTTTGTATTTTACAAAGTAATAATCACGACTTTAATGTTTACAATTATACTTCGTTGCCGATCTTACAAGAACAAGTTGAGTTTTTAGCTAAAGGCTTTAACTTTGTTCCACATTCCAAGCCAAATTTGGCTCGTACATTATGTGACATCATGGTGTATGCACGCAAGTTAAATTTAAAGGTAATGTTTGGCCAGATCAATGGTACATTTACTGATGAAAGAGTTGCAAGCATTTTCAACCCTCCCCTGGACAACACGTTAGCATTGTTTCAGCGTATGTCTTTGATTCACTTCAGGGCTGCCTCTGTTGATTATTTTCGCAATATGTCCAGAACTGTTAGCAATTTTACTCTGGATGAGATGCAATTCATTGAACATATTAAAGTTCACAAGATTCGTGTGATGCAGCCTGATAAGGGCGGGGGGGGGGGGGCTATTTTTATGACAGAAAGTGAATATATTGATAGGATGTATAGCATGCTTTCAACTTTGAATTATAGCAAAGTCTCATTGAATGAGTTAAACCAAGCATATCAACGTATAAAGAATCATTTAAGTGATTTGTTTATAGAAGGCAGCATTTCTTTAGAATTGTATCATTATTTAACTATGCCAGCACCTCTCACTCCGGTTATTTTCGGAGTTCTGAAATTACACAAGAGTATGGTGGATCCTCCATTTAGGCCCATAATTGATGGGCGTAAATCCATAACTTATGCATGTGCCAAATGGATAGATGGCAAGTTAAAGGAGGTTTTGAAAACTGAGCCTCAAATATGCCGTGATTCATGGCACATGTTAAATCATTTAAATTCTATCCCGTTTGATGCTTGTTATGGATTTTTAACGGTTGATATCAAAGATCTGTATACCGTTATCCCCCAGGATTTGGGCATGGAATGGGTCAGGGAATTCTTACACATTAAACATCTTCCTGGAATAGATATTGACCTAATTATCTCTTTGTTAGACGTGGTGTTAAAGAATAAATATTTCATGTTTAAGGGTGAGCATTTTTTGCAGACATCAGGCGTGGCTATGGGCTCCCCTTGTGGAGGGAGCTTTGCCAATGCAGTAATGGCATATTGGGAGCATACTTTTTTGTTCCCTCATCCTCTTTTCAACAACATGGTGATTTGGTATACTCGTTACCAAGATGATATATTTATCATCTTAAAAGGGTCCAAACAGGATGTGCAGACTCTAGTGAATACCATGACAATTTTTACTTCATTTTTGGAATTTACATTTCAATATGATTATGATAACATCAATTTCTTAGATATTAGTTTGTACAAGGATGTGTCAAATTTCAGGTTTAGATCCCTGATTTATAGGAAACCTTTTTATAGTAATTCCTTTTTGCATTTTTCTAGTAATCATCCTTTTTTTCAAAAAAGAGGCATTATTAAAGGTCAATTGGTCAGGGCATCTAGGATGTGTTCGGATGAAGCCGATTTTGTACAAGAATGTAATAATTTAAAAACCATGTTTTTAAACCGTGGATACCCATTAAAGCTGTTTCAAAGTATAAGGAGGGAAGTCACGGACAAGAGATCTAGTGGTGCTTTAGGCCCTTTATTAATTAATAATGAGATGTCCCATTCTAGCAATAATGTACAGCTTAACTTGGTCAATATTAAAGATAACAGGTATGTTACTAGTTTTATAACTCAATTCAATGATATGTCGGCATGTTTTAAAGACATTTTAAATTATAATTGGAACATCATTTTACAACAACAGTCTCTCAGTAAGGTTCTGGGTGATAGACCTACAATTGTGTTCAAAAAAGGTACCAATTTGAAATCATTATTTGAAGTACCGTTAAAACAGTTTAGATATCATAAAGGTATGCATAAATGTGGCAGATGCCACTATTGTAGGTACATCCTTACTGGGCATTTTTTTATTGTCAATGGCATAAAATATGCTATTCACGATAAATGTAACTGTGAGAGTCAAGGGGTGGTTTATGTAGCTTTGTGCCAGAAATGCCCCGCATTTTTATTTTGGCAAAACTGAGCGTCAGTTAAACAAAGGATTTATGAGCATATTTATGCCATTTCTAAGAGCACAAATACCAACACTTTGGCTAAACACATTTCAGAGAATAACACACATTATTTTAAATTTGTAGTTGCTCAGTCAGTGCCAAGAAACCCTAGAGGTGGACCTTGGCACTTAAAATTAGAGGAGCAGGAGTTAATGTGGCAGTTAAAAACTAATGCCCACATTTACCCGGGCATTAATGATGCTTGTTCCATCAAATGTTTACTTAAACTTAAAGCATTGGAGCGTTAGGTTTTATATATATATAAAAAAATCTTTTTAATACATGTTTGGTATAATACATTTGGGTATAGTTTATGTTACATGTTATTTAACTATATAAGTTTAGGGTATATATGCCTAATTCTAATTTTGAATAATAGGTTTAATATTGGGATTGTGACATTATCTAGGTCTGTTATTTTAGTAGTTGTATTTCAAGTATGCTTCAAATACAGTAGCTATCTTTTTAAATGGTAAGCTTATAGCTTAATTGAAATTAAGTGATATTAATTTGTTTTAATTGCTTAGTTTATAAAACATGGCTTTTTATAAGAATATGTGTCTGAAGAAGTGCACACAGTAATGTGCATGAAAGCGCTAACACAATAAAGGTTTTTTCAGCGGACTGACTCCTGGTATTGCCATCGGTGTTATTTGTTTTTTATCCAGTTTGTTCGTGGTTTGTGGTTTAATTTTTTTGTCTCAATTAAACTCTGTAAACAATGAAAAAAATGTTGTAACAAAACACCAGCAGAAAACATGCATTTTACAGAAAATACAGTGCAGAAAAAAATACAAAATCAAATAGGAGAATAAAATGAACTTATTTTCTTTCTTTGTGGTACTTGGGTCTGATTAAAGGGAAAGACTAATTTGTAATAATAAAAAAATAAACTAATGTACAAGTGGAGCTTTATTGCTTAGTTTCATCTGAAAACAAAGCTTGAAAGCTTTGAATTTTGTTCAGACTCCTAACTGTAGCTCCAGGCTACACTACGTGATGCTGGTAATGTGTGACTAATAAAAATATTTAAATGTCAATGTTTAAGAGCCATTGTTTTCTTAATGTCTCTGTAGTTGAATAAGTGACCTAACCTAACTACTCTGCCACTCCTAGCCTGCATGATGTAACAGATGATGAGACAAACATGGGAAAGAAAGGTAAATAGAAATATGTTCAGAAATAAAACAAACTGAATTATTATTAAATGTTTTTTCTGTATGTGGAATGTTTAGTATTGGATCATGGTTAAGGAGGATAATTTTTTGGAAAGAAAATTTTGACATTTGGGTGGTTAAGCAGTATCATTTAAAAAATAGTGGCATATTGTTAGTTTTACCAGTAAAATGAACTATCCCTTAAGTTAATAAGTAAAACATCAGCCACAAGAAAAGTTAAAATTATTTACATGAAGCAAGTTAAATCTTTATCTTTCTAAATAACTATACAAGCAATACAGAATTTGCATAATAAATTAAACACAAAACATTCAACTAAATACATAATATTAAAAAAATTAACATCCAAGTCAGAAACTATCTATAGCTGTTTAAAATATATACTATACTTGTCCTGTTTTTTAACTCCAAAACAGAAGTGTCAAGAGTACTTACAGAATATATAATACAGCTTAGGCTCTGAATTGAAGAGTATCCTTCAGCAGGTAGACTGCAGTAACTACCTTAACTGACATATTGAAATGAACAGTGTACCTCTGCTTATAGAAGTCTAACAATTAAGCAAGAAGCTATCTGTTTCAGGCTAAAAGACGCACTATGCTCTAAGTCCAAAACAGAATCTTAAGAGTCCTTATTAGGAATATAATACAGCTTAAACTCTCTCTCTAAAGGCATCCCTAATTAGACGGATTGCAGTAATTCCATTAACTGACTTATGCACTGTTCTTCCGTGATTCTTATTTTAACTCAAATTTTGAAAGATAGTCCCTTGATTCCTGGTCCAAAGGAGGAAGGGGTAAAGTTGCAGCAAGCTACTGTCCAAATAAGACATTGTCAAGTAACTTAGCTCAGCTTCCAGTTAAGTGTTGGCTTATACCTCCACAGTTTTTCTAGGAGGATGATCTCTCTTGTGTCTACCAGATACCCCTCTCATCTTTCATAACAGTCTACGGCACAAGCCATTAATAAAAATAGGTGGGATATAGTATGGTAAATGGAATGTCAACTCTGTAAAAAAAAAAAAAATCAAAAATCTGTGGGGTCTGTGTGGACCCGGTGAGAACAGAGAAACATGTCTGTTGTGCTCATTTGAGGAGGCAGGGTCATTTGTTGGCTTACATCTCTCATAGAAACGACAGCTTCATGTTACATACATTGCACTACCTCCTAGGAGAACATTTTCTTTGGCATGCATAGTGTGTTAAGAGTGCAAGCAGAAAACTCCCTGATGGCAGCCTTAATGACAGCCCCCTCTCAGCTGGTTCTTATCCTAGTCAGGGGGATGAATGGGTTAACTAGTGGCAATGGCAAAGAAAAAGTTGCAAGGTCAGAAATGTCTATTTACAAAACCACTTTTAGTTATCAGGGGGAAGCAAGGTGGTCTGCTTAACATCTTTAATAAATATTAAATTCAGTGTTTAGATCATATTATCTAACTTTATGAGGCAGTACTATAGAGGTTAGTAATAACAAAATGGGTCATATACCAATTAGCAGTCTCCTAGATCCTGGATGGTGGGACAATCACAAAGCAGCCCACTTAAAAACTCTTTAAACAGTTGCCCTTCCTTGGAGCAGTATATTTAGTATGTATTGCTTAACTAATGTTGACATACACTGTTAAGTGGCAACATCTCTTATATCCAAAACATAATTTTTTCTACAAAGACTTGAGTTGTGGGTGCTGGTCCTGTGGAATGTACTGCCACTACTCTACAATGATTTATCATGTTGTCATAACAGAAGAGAATGCATGCTTTAGGTTACTTTGAAAGAGTTTACATACTCAGTGGCCTTCTGTTTTTACTATTTTAACTTGGTCAGATTTTCTGAAAGAAGCAGTCTTACTTTTGTAATATCTTTGCTGCCAATGTACATTCCTAATGTGTAAGATTATTTCTCCTCTGTTCTGTTGCAGTGGAACATAAACTAGAAGAGTTGAATTCTCTGATTCAAAGTTCTCTCAGACTACACATCTGGCATGAAATCATAGCCACTGATGAGAAAAACAAGAAATGGCTGTATACACATTAATGCAAACAGTTCAAAAATTCACATAGCAGAAGTGACTGCAAGACAAGGATTTCAAACCTGCCTTCTTCACTGTTTCAAAGGGAAGTAGTCTAAAGATTTCTAATACAAATTTAAATCACTGGCTAATAAAATATTGCACCTTTCTGAACTCAAATGCAGACTACTCACAAATATACATCAAAAAGCCAAGCAAAAATTGCCAACCTAAGTAAGCTGAGAGGAACTCTGTTGCAATTTAATGGATGAGTAAACAAAGCCTGCCTGATGTAAGGAGTGTAAATGGCTCAAAACTGGGAAACACATTTTTTGGTCCTTATACATGTTCTCGTCCCATGCTATAATACATCTCTTGGAACTGGTCTGCCAGCTTCTTTAATGACTTGCTAGACTATCTAAGGCAAAGGAATTACTGTAGGGAATCAAAGACTAATCATCCAAACATCAGCCTGGAACATATAAGATTTTTTAAGTGCAACAGTCTATTAATGGTCTTTGGTGCAGGCTGGAGAAGTTGTTTGACCGCAACTGAGCTACAAAATATAAGTATCTTTTGATCATTTTAACAGATTACTGTTTTTATAATTTAATATATATAAAGCACTTTGTCTATTCAGAATCTTCAGAAATCTTTATCTGTTTAAAAACTTTCATAGCTTGTTGTCTTAGGCTATTGTATAAACTGAAACATTTACTCTGTGTAATTATCTCTTGGCTAGTGGGGGCTGGTTCTTTTGTGTTCTTGTAAAAAAAAAAAAAAGTTGTTGTTCTGGTCTTTGGTGCAGGCTGGAGAAGTTGTTTGACCGCAACTGAGCTACAAAATATAAGTATCTTTTGATTATTTTAACAGATTACTGTTTTATAATTTAATATATATAAAGCACTTTGTCTATTCAGAATCTTCAGAAATCTTTATCTGTTTAAAAACTTTCATAGCTTGTTGTCTTAGGCTATTGTATAAACTGAAACATTTACTCTGTGTAATTATCTCTTGGCTAGTGGGGACTGGTTCTTTTGTGTTCTTGTAAAAAAAAAAGTTGTTGTTCTGGTCTTTGGTGCAGGCTGGAGAAGTTGTTTGACCTTAACTGAGCTACAAAATATAAGTATCTTTTGATTATTTTAACAGATTACTGTTTTTATAATTTAATATATATAAAGCACTTTGTCTATTCAGAATCTTCAGAAATCTTTATCTGTTTTCAAAACTTTCATAGCTTGTTGTCTTAGGCTATTGTATAAACTGAAACATTTACTCTGTGTAATTATCTCTTGGCTAGTGGGGGCTGGTTCTTTTGTGTTCTTGTAAAAAAAAAAAAAAGTTGTTGTTCTGGTCTTTGGTGCAGGCTGGAGAAGTTGTTTGACCGCAACTGAGCTACAAAATATAAGTATCTTTTGATTATTTTAACAGATTACTGTTTTATAATTTAATATATATAAAGCACTTTGTCTATTCAGAATCTCCAGAAATCTTTATCTGTTTAAAATCTTTCATAGCTTGTTGTCTTAGGCTATTTTGTCCCACCCTTCCTTCCTGTTGGTGTCTTGCTCTTATACTTGGTGGCTTTGCAGTTGCCGCCCTACTGTGACACACCTCCCAGTCTAGTGTCATTAGCTCATTCTTCTTAATACAGAGAGAACATTTGATAAGGCCTTCTGTTCCTCCTTTTTACCTTTTCAAAAGTAAAACAAAACTTTTTTTTCTTTTTTAGCCTGAACCTTCTTGTGTTCTGACTGTCCTTCTCAAACATATTGGAAATATATAGTATATTTCAGAGCATTTGTTATAACTGTATTTGCTATAACTGATTTAAGTACTTTTTTCTGGCTTTTTGAATATTTACTGCTTAGCGACTGCATCTTAGCCTGTTTATACAGCTCTGCATTCTATTTAAACTGTTTTTGTGTTGATTAACTGTTTTGCACTCTTAAAAGTTATTTGTTGCTTAATTTTACCTGTAGGCTAACACTCAAGTGTGCTAGCCACTTAAAAGCATTTATAGCATTTACTGTCTGTTTTTTTTCCTTGTCTCTGTAAAAAAAAAAAAAAAAAAAAAAAAATCTCTTGTTTTCCCACCTTACTGAACTAGAGTAGTCCAGTTTCAGAGTTGCTGATCCCTGGGCTTTGTTTTTAGTTCCTGTGACTGATCCATTGCCTTAATAGGAAGGAGGGAAGTTTCTTTGCTTACCAGTGGGAGTGGGAAGCACTGAGCAGCCTTTTGTCCGAATTGGTGAAGTTTCAGCCAGAAACTAGTAGTCTATTGGTCGTTTTGGGCCAATTCCTAGCTCCTTTCAGCCCCCTGCTATAAAACACGCTAAACACGTGTTTTCCAGCTTATACCAACTCTGCACAGATCCTCGTGGTGGCCTGCAGAGTGATCCAAGCAACAGAGAGCTAAAGAGTGACTTTCTACCAGATATAAGTATTTTTGTGGCTTTCCCACTGTTATTAAGCTAGCGACTGCATTTTGCCTGTTTTACTGCTACTTTAAGTGATTTCTGCATTTTACACTGTTTATTGCACTTTAAGTTACTAATTGTTGCAAACTGTTTCTGTAGGCTACACACTAAAGTCGCTAGCCGATTTACAGCATTTATAGCATTTACTGTCTGTTTTTCCTTATCTCTGTAATAAAACAAAAAATCTCTTGTTTTCCCACTTTACTGAACTAGAGTAGTCCAGTTTCAGAGTTGCTGATCCCTGGGCTTTGTTTTTAGTTCCTGTTACTGATCCATTGCCTTATTAGGAAGGAGGGAAGTTTCTTTGCTTACCAGTGGGAGTGGGAAGCACTGAGCTGCCTTTTGTCCGATTTGGTGAAGTTTCAGCCAGAAACTAGTAGTCCATTGGTCGTTTTGGGCCAATTCCTAGCTCCCTTCAGCCCCTGCTATAAAACACGCTAAACTGTACTGCTGATCTAACCAGCATATCCTATAACTGAAAAGTTCATCTCTACTTGATTCCCAAGTAGACTATTCTCTATCTGTAAAGCCTAGCACTTACTCCTACAGTACTTGCACCTTGATAAAGCACTCTTATTATAGATAGTACCCCACCAGCCTAAAACCCACTTCCCGAGTCCTTTGAAAGTTCTTTATCTACTACTTCTAGTATGTCGAGGGATCAGTTGCTAGTGTCCTCTCCAGCTCAGCTGGTGAACCTGGGAATATTGAGGCAATGTTACAATTGCCTCATGTACCTGAACAATCCTCTCCTTCTCCCACAAAACACAAATACATGCGAGAGATGCAACTATACGGCCAAACTGGAGGCTGAGCTCTCTCAACATAGGACTGGCAAGACCAGACAGGAGGAGAAGGCAACCACACACAATACATACCCAGTCACACATGGTACCATCACAACTTCAAATCATACACATACTCACACAAAGACATACTCGGAGGCTCTGATCAAAAATTTACCAAAACAGCAGAGGCCACCAAAGCAGACACCCAAACAACTACCACCTCACGACCCAACACATGAAACACATAGACCACACAGTCAGAGTGTCAAACAGTCACAGCCCTTAAGGCCAAACAAAATGCCAGACACACTTGTCATTGGTGATTCCATAGTCAGACACACTGGCGTCCGCTCACCAGACTGAGTAAGGAGAAGGTCACAGTAAGCTGCTGTCGGGCTAGAATCCGCCACATAACGCAAGCACTCAGGTCTCTCAACAGCAGGTACAAGTGCGACTCAGTCATTGTCCACGCTGGTGTCAGCGACCTGAGGCGTACCTCCTTGGACTACATGAAAGGGACGTTGAGGAGCTCTCTGATTATGTAGCCCAGGCAGGTATGACCCTGACCTTGAGCAGTATCCTACCTTCACCTAGAATGATGCCACAATACAGTGATAAGATGATCAGCTTTAATAATTGGCTTAAATTCTGGTGTCATTCAAAGGGATCAATGTCTGTCTGCCTGGGATGACATGCTGGACAAGCCACACTGCTTCAGGGACGGCTTGCACCTGTCACCCTGGGCTTCGGATATTGGCAAAGGCTCTTGCCACCCCCATAGTGCCTTTTTAGGCAAGGCTCAAATTCTAAACCTACCACCCTAGAACACCAAAAGGAAAAAACTAAGGGTAATGCTGCTCAATGCCAGAAGTCTCAATCTCAAGATGCACGCACTCGAGGCCCTTCTCAATATGGAGAACATCGATGTCTGTGCTGTGACAGAAACCTGGTTCAAGGCTCCTGAGAGCACCCCAGCACTAACAGGTTTCACCTCATATCATACGTTCCGGCCCCAAAATCCGGACAACGCCAAGAAAGGAGGGGGGGTGTCCATATTAATAAAGGACACCCACACCTCAAGGTTGGTGGCAACGCACGATGCATCGGAGACCATCCAGGTGCAATTAACCATAGGCAAGACTGCTCTGCAATTTGTAGCATGTTACAGGCCACCCTCTCAAACTCAGGAACCTCACATGGCCTTCCTGAAAACATTGGAGGGATAACTGTATCTCCAAACACCATCATACTAGGTGACTTCAACTACCCTAATATAGACTGGGAACACTACTCAAGCCCGAACACTCTAACCCAAAGATTCCTGGAGTTCATAAACTCAAATGCCATGGAACAACTAGTCACCATCCCCACAAGAGGTGAAAACATACTTGATCTCATCATCACGAACATGGGATCAAAATGTTCAACACCGAAGTATACCCCTCACTGGTGAGATCAGATCATAAACTAATCTCGCTGGAGGTCCTCATCCCGCCCCACCTGAAACAAAAAGACCACAGTGAAAAACTTCTCAAAAGCCGATTTCACACTTCTAAAAACTAGTGTGGTCTCCTTTAAGGCCCCTGAGCCAGTGGTAAACATTACTCAAACCGCTGAATCACTTACAAATGCCTTCTACCAGCACCTACAGGACTGCATGGATCAGGCAATCCCAAACAAAACTAAGACTCTCTGTACCAAAGGCAAGCGTCCAGTCTGGTGGACCCCAGCCATAAACAAGCTCTACAACAAAAGGAGGAAGCTACTACAAGGTAGAGCAAAATCCTTGAAAGGTAAGACACCTTTGATCATTATAAGTAAAAAACTAAGAGCTCTCATAAAATCATCAAAGGCAAATTTTGAGAGAAAAATCGCCAAGGACTCTAAAGACAATCATAAGGCCTTCTTTAGCTATGTTAGAAACCTAGGAGGAAACTCCCAGATATGCTCAGAATTAGTTCAAAATGATGTGAAAATTACTGAACCTACACACATTGCTAACATACTGGCTGACAGGTTCAGTGCAAACTTCTCCCCAAAAGGAGAGATATCTATTCCAGAGGATTGTAGCCCCCAAACATCTTCAACGCCCAGGTGAGAACTGCCCTCACTAAGGCATAAAACACAGCATCCTTGGGACCGGATGGTGTCCCCGGCTGTGTGCTTCATGAACTCAACGAGGAATTAAACCCACAGTTAGGACAGCTGTTTAATCTTAGCCTCACCTCAGGATACGTACCCAAGGAGTGGCACGGCGACTGTGGTCCCACTTCATAAGGGTGGTGCCTCCACAGACCCTGGAAATTACCGCCCCATTAGCTTGACAAGCCTTATCTGCAAAGCCATGGAGAGGATCATAATGGAACTCATAAATAAAGACATAGGGAACTTGCAGACTTTGGATCCAACCCAGTTTGGCTTTGTCAAAGGCAGATCCTGCCTCTTAAACTTGGTTGACTTTTTGAGACAGTCACCAAGGCCATTGATGAGGGAAAGGCAGTCCATACAGCCTACCTCGACCTGGCAAAGGCCTTGACACAATACCCCAATCAGGTATCATCAAAAACTCATCAGCTTGAATGTAAACCCATACATCACAAGATGGGTTGCAAACTGGCTAGCGACAGAACCCACAGGGTCAGAGTTGCTGGAGCCATGTCAGACTCAAAGCCTGTCACAAGTGGTGTCCCACAGGGCTCAGTCCTGGGTCCACTCTTGTTCGGCATCTACTTTTCTCAAGTACAAGCAAACACAGGAGGGTTATGGCTGACAAAGTTTGCAGATGACTGCAAACTGGGCCATAGTCGAAAACACATCTGACACAGATATCCTCCAGAAGGGCCTCACAGAAAGCGGATAACTGGTGCCAGAGCCATGGCCTGAAGTTAAACGCCAAAAATGCATAGTCATACCCTTCGGGAAAAACAAGGTTACCCCTAGCTACCATATAGGTGACAATCCACTGAGCACAGAAAAAGTCATCAGGGATCTGGGGACCCAAGTTGACAGTAGTCTTCGTTTGACACTCATGTTGCTAAAGTAGTTAGGAAAACCTTCTATATCGCCCACCTGATCATGAAGGGATTCACATCTAGATCAAGGGAGGTCATCGTCCCCTGTACTCATCACTCATTAGACCTATGATTGAGTACAATGCCCGTTCGGAATGTATCTGACCAGACACCTGATGCAGCTTGAAAGGCCCCAAAAGTTCCTCACCAAAAGGATAAAGGGTCTCAAAAATATGTCTTATGCTGCCCGACTGAAAGAACTCCAGCTTTATTCAGTCTCATACCGCTTGCTCAGAGGTGACCTGTGCCTGACATATAAGGCCATGTCAAACCCAGATTTGATGAATATGCTTCACCTCAAAAATCTAGATCCCTCAGAACCACAAGGGCGGAGACTTAAACCTTGACACGGTTATAAATAGAACGTGCTGGAGGGACAGATTCATCACCCAGAGACTCCCTATGCTGTGGAACAAAATCCCGGTACATGTGAGGCAGAGCACCTCGCTGGCCTTGTTCAAGAGGAATCTTGACCAATGGATGGGAGATCGCAGATATACCCCAGGGATTACTTCAGTGTCACTGCTTGACAGAGGCACAGAAAAATGATAGGCATAGTTTTTATTCAAACTAAAGGGGTGGCGAAAGCCACATAACTATGGGCTAGGCTTATAAATGCCCTTGGGCAGATAGCCTAGTATGAACCTATGAACCTAATAGTGGGATTTAGTGGTACTACCCAGCGTGGTATAAATACACGTAGTAGCAGTGACACACAAGTTCTTATCTGTCAATCTGCAGCTGTTAAAATCAGATGATCTCAGTTCTGTTTGGATTTCAATGTCACTTTCTGAATAAATGATTTGGATGGAACACATGTAGCATCAGGATACATGAATCTGCTGCTCATGCTTACCAATGTGGACTTTTTATACAAAATACTGGAAATTTTAATTTTATTATTAAGTAAACATGTCTAAGTATAGTTGATTCCACTCCTTTACTATGGATCTGAAAATATGAGTACTCTCAGTACATTTTTTAAGAAAGATTGCAGAGCTGAAGAATGTGGTTGCCTTTCTGCTTACTTTCGCACCATGTGACTAAAGTGTTGCCCATCAAAATCAACAATGTACCCGACTGTAACACCCTGAAGAGAGTCTTCAGGGCTACGCAACACTGTCCACACCTCTTTGATACTGATATGCTGAGACACTATTGGAGACCTTAAGTATTTTAGACTGGCAGATTATGGCATCTCTTGTAGTAGATGGAGGTAAATTAATGTGTTTTTCTTTAAAAACATTTAGAGCATCTACCAGGGCAAATATGAAATGCTCTTTCTCTTCACTGGAAGGATATGGTCAGACTGTTTGTAGATATTTATCCCACATATTACTGACAGCCCAACAATTCTTCTCCATAAAGCCTTGCAAATGGAAACATAGCTAAGCAAGAGACTGTGTATCCCAGAGCACTGAGATGCTGGCCTCACAGAAGCCAACTTTCTACCAAAATGATTTCCATGTCATTATTTCCTTGTTTAAGGGAAGGAATATATAGCTCTATGAGACACACATCACAACTATAGACTTCACTTCTGTCTCTCTCCAATAACTTATGGGTATACCTCTCATTCCCAGCATCCCAGCTAACAAGCATTTCCCCAAGCAGTATAAGCTGCACTCTTGGCAATCTGGGAAATAATTTGGCCCTAGACTGGGCTGAGACTATATAGGCTGCTGGGAAGGGGGTTCCTCTCAGATCTTTGAAACCTTGCCACCACAGAAACATAAAATAATTTAGAAGCAACACAGTAATTTAAAAGCACCTCTTCACCTTGATCCCAGCTGCAGCAAACAAAATAAAAAGAAAACTCTGCCATCCAAGAGTGCTGATGACCCACATTTGTTTTATGTCCGTGTTAAAGAACTAGCTAAGAAGCACCATACTGTTAGCTACCTGTTATATTATTAGTCCTTGATCTGCATATCCTGCTTAACAGACTTTCTTTGCATGATTGAGTTATAGTAAATTCCAGAAATAAAACAGTTTGACAAACTACCTCAACAAATCATCAAGCAAAACCTGTGTGAACCATAAATCAAAGGCATGTAAGATGACAAGAAGGAACCCAGGAATGAAACAGAATGCCTACAGTTATAGTGAGATGTATTGTGATGCTTTCTTCATCCGTGTCCCCTTAGAATAACAACTTAAGAGTTGAACAGGAAGTAAAACTCCTCAAACAAGACCACCCCATAAAAAGTAGTCAAAAAAATCCTGTCCACAAAAAAGGATATGGCAATCTTTTTGCCTTAAAAATAAAAGGAAGCCAAATGGAAACTGCAGTAATAAGGAAAAAGAGGATCAAAGTGATCCCCAGATAAGAATCTGAAATTATGAACTTCAGCTGTTTGGATTCTCATACATAGCAGCTGGAGAAGTGTATCAGAAATGTAGGTATATAACTTTAAGGCAAGTTATCATGTTATGTGGTAGACAGTTCACCTATGGAGCTCCAGATATAAAATAAATCTAATGGAGATAAGAACACATTCCCAGCTCTGTGTATTATTAACCAAGCCTCCTGTCATGACATTGTGACACAAGTGGGAAACATCTGCCAGAATTGAAGAAATATAGCTGCAGAACTGAAAAATGTATCTGCAGAGAGTCTATGTTTGGAACTACAAAATATAACTACCAATGGAAATATGCCTCAGATGGAAACATCAGAATGTTTTAATTACAAGGGAATTTGGCAGAAAGCTAGCACCTTTGGATCCAAGCATCTGATTTACTCAAATTCAGATATTAGGAAAATTTATTAAGACATGTTCTTTCTAGAAATGTAACAACAGAGTCAAAGATTGTCAATTTGGTGAGTTGCCTGATTCTCTGGTATGACATATGTTATATGTTATATACCAAAATGGGGAAAAATGTTGAGATTTTAACAGAAACAAACGTATCCCTATGTGCAAAGCAAATGAAAATATTACTATACAGCCAAATAATTAACTAATGAAAAGAATGTGTACAAATTATGAGTCAAATATGGTAAAAATCAGAATTAAAGCCAGCATATGTTGTAAAAAATACAGGATAGAAAAAGAAAGTCATGCCAGAATGAGAATACAAATGAAAGCTAGACTTATATCATTTCAAATTCTGTAGTAACCGTGTCTGTAAGTATGACAGGAAACACTATTTAATCAAACATGCAGAATCTGGTTTAGAAAAGGGCATTTCAATAGAATGTACACATAAAACAAATGTGTTAAAATGATGCTGTTTAGAGTCATAGCAATGATACAATGCATGTTTGTGTAATAGGAAGCTTGCCAAGAACATATCACATACAAGTCAAACCCAATGTTGTGCCAGTAATACATATACTAGAAAGGTACCTGTGGCTCTCAAAAGTTAAAGCTAAAAATCGATGAGAAAATAAGCTGAAGGTGTCATTAAAAACAATTAAAGACAAAAGAATGGGTGCATAGTATTTTCACTGCTGTAAAGAAAGACAAGATTGCTATTTGTTTAGCTCTACATGATAAATAAGGACAGTGACCACTACTTACACTTGAAGAAATTGTTGCAAGAATGCTAAACACTATTTTTACCAGCATTATATGCAAACTATGGTTTCCGGCAGTCAACACTAGGTAAACAATTCAATATGTCATTAAGACTCCCATATAGTATTTCATCAGCCCTAGAGATGTTTCAAATAATGGTTATCTAGGCAATTGAAGGTGAAGAAGGTGTTATAAATTAACTGATAATCTACTACTGTAGGGCAACACTTAAGAGCATGATAGGAGAATGATACCACTACTGAGCAGATTAAATTCATAACCTTAAGTTAAATAATTCATAACCTTAAGTTAAATAAGAACAAAAACAAAGAAGAGTGACATGTTTGAAAGCCATGGGTCATAATTTAATGTTAGGTATCTGAAACCTAATACACAAAATATATGAACAGTTGTATGAATGTTAAGGTCATAAGACAAATAGGCATTGCAGAGGCACTTAAAAATCATGTAGTGTTTTGCAGAGTTAACTGTGCCACTAAGATAGTTGCTATGACAGGTGCAGTCTGGGAATGGAGTTATGAGTATGATGATATTCTAATGATAAAATACTCTGATATAAAAGAGACTTTATTAGTTAGTGGTATAGTATGTTTAATTATAATAGTCAGTATAATGCAGTGCATCCTTTATTATTTATATTTATAATTTGCTTTAAAAGTGATGTCAACTGCATGGGTCTATAGCATTATAGTTAATGAGTTAGCTACACACTTGCATGCTATGTCTTACACAGTTAATCTAGATAACTTCAGTTGGAACAGAGATCACATAGATGTTAGAACATGCCTCCTATCTCTCTGTATCACTTATTAAGCCTCCTGACATTACAGGCAGGAAAATATCTTTACAGATACTCTCATTATCACCAGGCACAGCACATTCTTTATCATAAGACTTGGCTCTGAAGGAGTGACACTGTAAGCATAACTTTGACCAAAAGAGGTATTACCACAAAAAGGAACTTCCTTCTTTAATTACCAGAATTACAGCAGTCTAATTCCAGTATGGAGATGACTAAACAGTCTCTCCTTTCTTACTTCCACTTTTTATGTCCTGAATCAAACATCTGCTTTCCTTCATAAAAAAAATCATAAAATTGTAAATCTAGGAAGGTTCCAGATTTTGGAGAACTTGTGATCTAGATAAAGCTATTCCCAAACCAAGCCTGCCTCTTGATGGTAACACAAAGGTGACAGATTTAAAGAAAACAGTCCACATGACAAATATATTTATGATATAGGAAAATGATTTGAAGCTGCAAATGTCACACTCAAGATGCGCCTGTCATCCCTTTCTAAATGCATTTCTCCCAGCAGGATCACCACATGCTAAAAGACACCATATTTATTTATTTTATTATACATTACCATATTGATACAACATACATGGTGAAGAGGGCATGCTTTGTCATTTCTATTCCTCTATGTTAGTTCCTTCAAAACCCAAGCTGCCAATCAAACTCAGGTGAACATTACCATATTGATACAACATACAGTATATACAAGATTTAATGTTTTAATCCAACACATACCATGAAAAAATAGATGCCTCAGTGCATCAAAAACTTTGATCACATGTTCCTTATTAGAAATCACACCAAAAACATTCTTTCTGTGCCATACCCATTGGCGCAGGGTGGATAAAGGCACAGCTATGACTCAGATCACCTGAGTTTGACTGGCAGCTTGGGTTTTGAAGGAACTAACATAGAGGAATAGAAATTACAAAGCATGCCCCCTTCACTTCCCTCTGAGAGCACATCTGGAGTACAAACTTTAGGTAAATCCAAAAAAGCCCAGAACAAGTGGCAACATGAACACTTAGAAAAACAAAAAGGACACCTGACCAAAAAATATATGTTAAGCAGTTTCATTCTTTTTATTATCAAGAACTTCCTCAGAGGACATTCTTAATAATGAAAGAGCTTAACATATATTTTTTTGGTCAGGTGTCCTTTTTGTTTTTATAGGTACAATCCCTTCCAGAGACAGGAAATCACTAGAGGTACGTGTCTTCCATGGGGTTGAGCACATTCTTAGATGGTCCCCGCAGAGTAAAGTGAAACGCCCATAAACAGAAACTCCTTCTGCAAAGCAGCGGTAGTGGAACATAGGCTCCCTCTCCTCTCTGTCTTTCAGCCCAGCTGATTAGGAGGGTATGGGTAACGCCATATTTGTATGGATGACCAATTACAGATTATTACAGATTAAGGAGGGCTCAGGAGATGTCAATCTGTTATGGAACAGAAATAAGACTTTTCTGGACTCCCAAGACAGCTACACACTGAGACATAGGTTCATTAGTGCTCTCCTAGTGTAAAATTGAGATACTGTTTTAAAACATAAGTAAAGTTTATCAGTTTAGGTAAATTCAGTTACTGTCTTATAAGTATACGGTCTCCATGCCAGCAATGAAGACATTTTGAGAAAATAAACAAAAATCAGCCAGGAAAAATGCTCCAGATGGGAAGAAGGGATGTTCAGTAAGAAGCAGTTCAGATTTCAGCTGTAGTACGAGACGCCTTTCAAGTTATAGGGACAATAAATCTAACGCATTTGGAGATATTGGAATACATAAGGGAAAACAATAAAAGCCTTGAAAAATAAAAGAAGCTTCAAGTAGCTCTTCAGATGGGCTGATAAAATTGCAGAAAGTTGAAGTGAAGGAAAGATTGGCTGAAATGAGCCTTCTCAAGAAGAACAGTTTCAAAAAATAGAATTAGAGGACAGAATATGAAGAGAAAACCTGATTTTTTTTGTCTTACCTCAGAAATTGGGAGGAATAAACTGCATTAATTTTATACAAACTATAGATATGCAACAGGAGTGATGTCGACAGCAGGACTATTAATAGAAAGGCCACATATTGTGCATGTTCCAACTCTGGCAAGGAGAAAGCAGGCACAACCTATATTAGTAAAGATGCAAACATACCAGTAGAGAGCGCTGTTCCTGACAAAACTGTGTAAGAAGAGGGGAAAGAATTAAATATTGGGGACAACATACTGTTTGGGTTAAATGATTTTTCACTGCACACCAAGTAGGAGAGGGGTAAATTTATCCCAGCAATCAGAAGATGTCAAGGAGCAACTGCGAGATTCAGTTTGTTATATCCAACTGTCCTCAAAATATTTTTTCCAAGAGTCAGACATTTTTGGATGAACAGGCTAAGGAGAAAATACAAAAGACGTTTAGCCAACAAAGAGTCAGCCAGCCAGCCAGCTGAATGGGACTGCTTCTCAGTCCTCTAACAATAACAAAGCCCATAGAGAGATTTCAACAGTGAAACCTTTTACACTGTTTCAAAGGAAAATGCTTGAACAGCAGGAGAAAAAAAGAGAAGCTGATAAGAATCAGGAGTACCTTGGACTTGAACCAGAGACCAATGTTGGAAGAGCAATATGATCAGGAAGAATGTGAAATTAATGAATGAAAAGGAGAGCTGTAAAGCATCATTCCCATTAGATATAGGTCCATATACTAGGCTATCGGCCCAAGGGCCTACGTAAGCCTAGCCAACAAGGTTCCCTGGCTTACGCCACCCAAGAAAGTTATTTTCCTGTGCCACTGTCGAGCAGAGACACAGAAGTGATCCCCGGGGTGTATTTCCTATTTCCCATCCACTCATCAAGATTTTTCTTGAAGAGTGCTAATGAAAAACTTTGCTTGACATAGATGGGTAGCCTGTTCCAGAATATGGGAAGACTCTGGGACAGGAATCTATCCCTCCAGCATGTTCTGTTTATTGTGGTGACAAGGTTTAGGTCCCTAGCTCAAAGGGATTGGGATTTCTTTAGGTGTAGCATGTCCAACAGCTCTTTGTTTGATATAGCTTTATATGTTAGGCAGAGATCACCTCTGAGTAGGCGATATGCTACGGAGTAAAGCTGGAGTTTTTTGAGACAGTCAGTGTAGGGCATTTGTTTGAGGCTAGTAATCCTCTTTGTGAGGTACTTCTGCTGCCTTTCCAGCTGCTGCAGATGTCTTGTGAGGTACATTCCAAAGGGGGCGTTGTACTCTATAATGGGTCTAATGAGTGTCGAGTAGAGATCTAGTCTACATGTGTGAGCTGTGGTTCTTTAAGTGGCCGAAAAAGACATGCCCTGGGATTCATTAACAAGTGTGTACACTGTGCTAAGCCTACATGATTACTTTGTGTTAGAGCGATGAGCAGCATCTCTCACTGAATATATGTGCTGATAAAGAAGCCTGCATCTTTACTAGCTCCTTTTTGTGTCTAGCACAAGTATGAGTATATACAAAAAGGTGCATGGAAGCTTAAGCACACAGTGCAAACAAAAGGTGTTGCCTGTAGGCAAACCAAGTGAGCGATCACGTGCAGACTGTTAATACAAAGCAAGGGTAAGTTTGCTGAAACAAGTGGAAGGTAAACATGGATACTGTACTCATCTGATGGGATTAGTGCAGAAATAATAAGCTGGGTAGACTAAATGGGGAGATGTAACTCAGATAATTATAATGTGAGTATTTCACAAAGAACATTTTTAACATAAATAATTTTATATTGATTTAATAAAAATAAATCCTGTTAACTTTATTAACCATGTACATAACTAAAAATGGACACGCTGACAAAGGATGAGAGAGGGACACAAAACAACAGTGTAACAAAGGGGAGTAAATGCGATATGTTAAAATGCAGAATTGAGATGACAGCAAGGACAGTAGATATATTAGGGGATACTTGCATATACTGCAGTTATTTTATATCAGATTTGTATACAGGAAATTACCTGTGTTAACCAATAGTAATGTATTCTCCATCATGTATAAAAATGAATAAATGAACCCTACAACTGTTGTGTCATGTACGTGAAAAAGGGACAGGTCTTTGCCATTTGTTGTCCCTTGCAACCCTAGAAAGGGGTTATTTTACCTTTTAACATGTATGAGCCAAGCATAGGTTCATAGGTAAGTACTAGGCTGCCCATGGGCATTTATAAGCCTAGCCACAGAGTGATGGCTTTCGCCTCCCCATTAGATTAGTAACCTGGGCCTCTGTCAACAGGGCTCCTGAAGTAATCCCAGGGTAGAACTTAAGATTACCCATCCACTCATCAAGATTTCTCTTGAAGAGGGTCGGAGAGGAGCTCTGTCGAATATGGATTGGGATTCTATTCCAGAGTGAGGGGAGTCGCTGGGAAAGGAATCTATCCCTCCAGCATGTCCTGTTTATTGTTGTACATAGGTTCAAGTCACTAGAACGAGTGGTTCTGAGGGATCTCATTTTTTTGAGGTGAAGCATGTCCATTAGTTCAGGGTTTGACATGGCCTTATAGGTCAGGCATATGTCACCTCTAAGCAGACAGTAAGCGACTGAGAAGAGCTGGAGATTTTTTAGTCGTGCTTCATAGGGTAATTGTTTAAGGCCCTTAATCCTCTTAGTGAGGTACTTCTGTGGTCTTTCTAGTTGTTGCAGGTGTCTAGTGAGGTACATCCCAAATGGGGCATTGTACTCTATTATGGGCCTAATGAGTGAGGAGTAAAGGGGCACAATCACCTCCTTGGATCTGGATGAGTAACCCTTTGTGATCAGGTGTGCCACATAGAAGGATTTCCTGACCGTTTTAGCTATGTGGTTATCAAAGGAGAGCATGCTATCTACTTGGGTACCTAGGTCCCTAATTACTTCTTCTGTACTTAGTGGATTCCCATCTATGTGGTAGTTTGTAGGTACTTTGTTTTTCCCAAATGGGATTACTTTGCATTTTTTGGCATTTAGCTTGAGGCTGTGACTTTGACACCAGGTGTTTGTCTCTGTGAGACCCTTTTGCAGGATGTCTGTGTCAGCTGGAGAGTCAATTATTGCACCCATTTTATAGTCATCTGCCAACTTGGTTAGCCACAGTCCCTCCGCCTTTGCCTGTACTTCGGAGAAATATATACCGAACAGGAGGGGTCCCAGGACTGAGCCCTGTGGGACAGTGCTTGTGACTGGTTTAGAGTCAGACATGGCGCCTGCCACTCTTACCGTGTGGGTTCTGTCTGAGCGCCAATTGGCAACCCATCTCGTGACATGGGGCTTGATATTTAAGCTGGTGAGTTTGTCTATGATTCCTGAGTGTGGGATGGTGTCGAACGCCTTAGCGAGGTCCAGATATGCTGTGTGGACCACCTTCCCTTCATCTATGGCCTTGGTGACTGATTCGAAGAAGTCGACCAAGTTCAGGAGGCAAGATCTGCCTTTAACAAAGCCGAACTGGGTGGGGTCCAGTGTCTGGAGGTTCCCAATGTCCATGTTAATGAGCTCCATGATAATGCGTTCCATGGCTTTGCAGACCAAGCTAGTCAAGCTTATAGGGTGATAGTTCCCAGGGTCAGTTGTGGCACCACCTTTGTGGAGTGGTAAGACTGTTGCTGTACGCCATTCTTTGGGTACATAGCCTGTAGAGAGGCTGAGTTTGAATAGTGATTTGAGATGGGGGGTTAGTTCATTTTGAAGCTTGTGTAAGACACAACCTGGGATAGCATCCAGTTCCATTGATGCTGTGTTTTTGGCCTTTGCAAGGGCTGTCTTTACTTGTGTGTCTGAAATATCTGGAGCGCCACATTCTTCTGGGATGGGTGCTAGCCCCTTTGGTGGAGAGGGGGGGGGGGTGAAGTTTGCACTGAACTTGTCAGCCAGGATGTTGGCAATGTCGGTTGGTTCAGTGTATTTATGGCCATTACGCACTAGCCTGGAGCATATCTGAGAGTTTGCCCCTAGACCCTTGACACAGTTAAAGAAGGCCTTGTGGTTATCCTTAGAGTCATTGCCTATTTTTCTTTTGAAGTTGGCCTTGGATGATTTAATGAGGGAGCGCAGTTTTTTACTGATGTTAATCAGAGATGCTTTCTTATTTTGGGATTTTGTTCTATCTTGCAGGAGTTTCCTCCTTCTGTTGTAAAGTTTATTTATGGCCGGGGTCCACCAGACTTGCTTCCTCTTTTTTGAGGAGTTGGTCTTGGTTTTACTTGGGATGGCTTGTCCATGCATTCTTGAAGGTGTTCATAGAATGCACTTGTAAAGGATTCAGCCGTTGAGTCATCATTTTCCATTTGATTGGGAGCTTTGAAACTTCCCACCTCGGTCTTGAGGAGTGTGAAGTTGGCTTTAGAGAAGTTTTTTACCTTGATTTCCTTGACTGGGGGGGGGGGTCGGGATGTGTCTTATATTACTGTAAATGCTAAACAGTAATAAAACCACAATCACAATGCATACATTTAGAGTTACCACTATATATGTTTATTGGCGCACTCAATAATATTTGTGTTACTCACATGATTGTACTCAGAATGCCTATTCTAAACGTGTGGCAGGAGTACTGAAGTACTCTGCATTGGAAGGCATACTGTGGGAGAGTAAAAAGGTTAAATAAATTACATCCACACAATTTATGTTAGAACTGTAAGGCTGTCATTGCCATATGTGTACAAAGGAAACAATAGTGATGGTTTTAGTTCAGTGTGCATACATGTGACAATGTGGACATACTGAGAAGAATCACAGTCACCTGTGCAAGCGTAACAATAATGTTAAGTGATTAAAAAAGCCTTTGTTAAGCAGCTTGCATGTTGTGAATAGGTTAGTGACTCTACATGCACGCTGTGTGTCTACGTATTAAAATTCAGAGGGACCTGACACAACAGGGATGTGTCACATTGACCAGGATATAAACAGAAAAATGACATGATATGCATGTTACCATTTCTCTAACTTTAGCAGATGTGACATACGTACATGCAAAATAAACCATGTTAAGGTGACATATGCGAACATGTACATAACTCAAGGTGTAAGTCAAGGGTAGGCAGTTCACTGACAAAAGGGTTGTGTATCTCAATGTCATAATACATGTCAATTTACATAGGCTTTTGTTTTGTGTATATTACAAATGGATAGGTAGCGCACACAAATCATGGGTAAAATAAAAGTGCATGCCAGCATTATGCCAGTGATACATCAGTTAATGGGCAAACGTAGCAAATGTTAGGCTACAATTTTTGGTTCTGATGTACTTCATTTACTGTGATGAATGACATGACATGTCATACCTGGTATAAGTGCCAGACCTGACGTGCTGACTTAAGTGTATTAAAGTACAGATGTGAATGCAATACATTGCATTGTATATTTAGCCCTGAAGTGAGCCTTCTGAAAAGCAATAGTAATAACTTTATGAAACTACATTAAGATACAACATAGCCAACAGAATCCTCAACTTGTATTAGTAATTTACCTGTAGTAGATTTAATAGTTCATGCAGCAAATGTACACTGCCCTCTGAGAGATGCTGTTATCCTCTACCTATAGGTCACGAGCTCTACTGAGAAGACATTGGCAAAGATAACATTCTAGAAGCTAATTCAGTTAAGTCTTAACAAAGAATGACAAATGACAACACATACTTCATGATATTAAAGGTCTCTTTGTTAATAAGAATGCACCTCATACACATCATATACTAGGCAAGCTCACAAGGAATTTCAGCAGACAGTACCATAATAGCAAGCAGACAACACAAACACACATTAAAGTCTTATAACTCAGGTCCACTCATACTTTCTGATGGTCTCGCAGCATGTCATACAGTAAGAAATGTTATATAATCCCTCATGTCCTATGAAGCTCTACAGTGTGGCCAAAAGAATTACAGTAATACATAAATGTTTGGAAGAAGACATGCATACAGAACGTTATTATTTTGAGAATAAGTAATGACTGTGAGCAATCACTGACATACTCAACATTTTGCCAGACTCAGACACATGTCAGAACAGATACCAGAGAGATGAGTATCAACCACTGAAAGCACATAGATAAGCATACAGATTGTGTTATGAAGAACAGTCCTGAAGGGATTAAGCCAGTCTCCTATTGTAATGGGTAGAGAACCTCTAACTCACAGCATGAGATCTTAAAAATGTGGCCCTCTTAATGTGCTATAAGTACTTTATTTGCCTAAGCCACTCCTGTCTGACACAGTTATCTGACAGACAGATGTTACCAGATTCAAACTGCCTGACAATCATACTACACACACTACAGAGGTGAGTACTGACTGTGTCTGCCATAGGAGATAAAAAGCTGGTCACAAATAAATGAAATTACGGTCCGAGTGTAAAAAGGAGTTTTGATGCTAATTTATACAATCAAACTTTGTCAGACTGATGAAAAGGAGATATCTATGTTAATGGTCATTCATCTGCGAGCAGCTCAATACCAGTGTTGCTTGGCCAAATAACTTCTTCCCATCCATATGGTTTTGTACACACCCAGTCCCAGAATCAAACCCCACACCATCTGTATAGCTATGCTATACAAATCATTACTCACTGCATGTGCCAGAGAAGCAGTCAGTCTACAAGAATCACAGAACAGCTCTTTCACTGCCATGAAATCCTATTTGTTGAAAGTTGTTTGAAAAGCATGAAAATGAATACCAGCAAATTGATGCAATGGTGTTTGTTTAATGTTATTACATTTATATAATGCTGTCCTTTATTTGAAATGAAGAACTGTCAATATAAGTCCACCAGCTAACAAAATGTATATGAATTGCACATGCCACAGTCAAAGTCTTAATACAACTGTGAGACTCCACCTATGGCCTAGGCTCTTGCCTTCCTCATTGTGCCTTTTTTAGGCAATGTCTCAAAGACAAATCTTCCAACAAAAAAGATCTGTCAAAAAGCAAATTGAAGGTCATACTGCTAGGAGCCTTAACCTGAAAATGCATTCACTGGAGGCTCTCCTTGCACTGGAAGATGCCGACATCTGTGCAGTCACAGAAACTTGGTTCAAGGCTGGGGAGAGCACCCCTGCCTTACCAGGCTACACCTCATTCCGCACATTCCGACCTCAAAATGAGGTCGGGAAGACTAAGGGTGGTGGAGTGTCTATCTTCATTAAAGACAAGCACACCTCCAGACTGGTTTGCCAGCATGAAGCACTAGAACTACTAGTTGGCAAGACACCGATCCAAATTACAGCCAGCTATAGACCTCCCTCCATGACTCAGGACACCCACTCCTCCTACCTGGCCCTACATGACTCCATCAAGGTACCCCCTAACACCTAATTCTTGGTGACTTCAACTAACCCACCACAGACTGGGTGAACTACACCTGCACTAATGCACTCAACCAACGATTCCTAGACTTCATTGGTTCTAACACACTAGACCAGCTCGTCACATCCCCCACAATGGGAGATAACATTCTGGACTTGGTTCTCACCAACATGGGTGAAAATCTACCACTCCCATATTAAGTTCTTCCCTGGTGAGATCAGATCATCGGTCTGTCTCATTAGACGTTTCTATCCTGCCTACCCCCCCCCCCCTCATAACCAGGCTAAAAATCTTCTCAAAAGTGGACTACAACCTCCTAAGGGAGAGTATCAGTAGCTTCACACCACCACCACCCTCATAGGATGCAAATAACTATGCTAAACAGTACACCAATACAGTATACAGGCACCTGTACAAGTGCATGGACTCAGTCATACCCAACAGAACTAAAACCTGCTCCTCAAGGAAACAGAAATCTGTATGGAGGAATCCTCTATCAACAGGCTTTACAGCAAAAGGAAGAAACTGTTGTTCAAGGGTAAAAAAAAGTGTTGCTTGTCCTATGTATTTCGGTTATATGCTTTATTGCATAGAAACACATCAGGATAGATAGCAGCAACATAAAATATAAATGAACTGATTAACTGACAGACCATTACATACATGCATGCTTACATTTTAACAGCTCTCTACAAAATGGCAGTCTGGCTTGCACATCTTAAGGGTATACATACATACTGATCTACACCTTCCTTCTTTAGTGAATTGCCTGCAATACAATTATATCTGAAAAAGACATGCAAATTATACAAACAGTGAGAAATAAACAACGTTCATGTCCAAGTTGCCGTTTATCTGGAACATGGTCTGGAAATGCAACCTGATCTAGTAATATAGCAATTAGGACTGGGTTTAGCAACAGGGACATTTATTGGTGAGCAATCTGTTTTAGGAGTTTCGAGAATCTTCTCAGGAACAGGGATATTTGCTGGAATGTCCTCTGGAACTGGAACACTGAATAACTCACTCTGAGATCTACAGTCTTTTTCACAGCCAAGATGCTGCAATACAGGCCCGGACACTGGTACTAAATGTTTCCAATTCCACCTACATTCTACTCCTTGTGATTCCACAATTTACGATCTCAGCTCTGGACATACACTTTTCATGACTCCAATCAGATCAAATCCTTTGGACGTCTTTATCCTCACTATCTCCCCTTTTCATAATGGATTGAGCAGTTTGATGGATTTATAATAATAGGACTTCTGGGACAAATGCCTTTTCATGAGTTGAGCTCTCACTGCTTTGTTGTTTTTAGCACAGGGAACCAACAGATTGCTACTGATTGTTAGTGTGGTTCTGGTTTGTCTGAAGAAAAGCCTTTGTGCAGGTGAACCAAGATGTTTATCATGAGGAATATTTTTGAGATTCAGGAGATTCAGAAAAACATTGCTATTGTCTTGTTTCAACTTCTCTAATCACTGTTTCGCACTTTGAACTGCACGTTCTCCCAAATCATTTGACTGTGGGTACTCAGGGCTACTCGTAACATGGATAAAGTCCCACTCTTTAGCAAATCTTGAACTGCTGGATTGTAAACTGTGTACCATTGTCAGAAATAACTTTGTGCGGACTACCATGGACTGCAAAATGACTCTACGTTAGTAATGACAGTACTGAATGCTAGATTAGGAAGTAGGTCAATCTAGAACCAATATGAATGAGTCTACTAACACCAAGTAATGCTGACCATTCCATTCGAAAATGTCTGTAGCCACTGTCGACCAAGGTAGTTCAGGAATCAGATTTAGCTGAGGTGGTTCTTTCTGTTGTTGTGGTTTAGTACTATCACATACAGAACAATATGAAAGTATTCTCTCAATATCCTTTGATATAGAAGGCCAAAATACTAGTCCTCTCACCCTGCTTTTGGTAGAATCAGTTCCTGGGTGGCCACAATGCAAGATGGCAATATACTCTTGTAAGGATTTTGGAATAATCATTTTTGGACCTTTCATGATGACACCATTGTCAAACTAAATCTCATCTCTGTAAGGAAAATATGGTTGCAGGTCATAGGTAAACAATATTGCTTTGACGGCCATCCTCGACTAATAAAGTGGTTGAGCTTCTGAAAAATTGGATCTGAGGCTGCGTGACTTCTAAACTCATTAAGATGTATGGAAGAAAAATGTTTCACTTCCATGACTTCAAAATCAAGTTTCTCATTTTCATGCTGTTCAGTGGTATTTCTGGGTGACCTGGATAAAGTATCTGCAAGATAAAGAGGTTTGCCTTTTGTGTAGATAAGATTGAAATTATACTTTTGCAATTTCAACATCATGTGTTGCAATCTGGCAGGAGCTATATGCATTGGCTTTCTCAAAATAGTGACTAGAAGTTGGTGATCTGTTTTGATGCGAATAGGTCGGCCATAATAATAATCATGGAATTTCAAACATGCAAACACAAGTGCCAGAAGTTCTTTCTCTATCTGGGCATACTGTATCTCAGTTTAGGTTAGAGTTCTGGACTCATAGGCTACTTGTCTACCCTCTTGAAGAATGACAGCACCAAGACCAAATTTTGAATCATCACAAGAAAGAGTTACTGGTTTGTGAACATCATAGTATCTGAGAGTTGGTGGACTGGCAATTCTCTGTTTAAGGACATCAAAGGCTCTTTGGTGTTGTTCTAACCAGGACCAGGATACATCTTTGTGTGTCAACTCTCTGAGCAGGGCTGAAAGTTGGCTTAAGTCTGGAATGAACTTGCCTTCTCTGAGCAGGGCTGAAAGTTGGCTTAAGTCTGAACTTGCCTATGTAGTTAACCATGCCAAGAAAACGTGTAGGGCTTGAACATTGTCTAGAGCTGGCATCTCAAGAATTGCCGTTTGCTTGGCAGAATCTGGTCGTAAGCCTCAACTAGTAAACAAATGACCAACATAAGTAACTTCTCATAGCCTGAACTTGCACTTCTGAGGATTCAACTTAAGATTCACTTCACTTGCTTTTTCCAGAACTTTCTCAAGGTTTCTGTCATGCTCAGTTTCACCATTACCCCTAACAGAATATCATCTACTATAATAGCACATGGATATCCAGAAAAAATTTGTTCCATGGCATGCTAGAAGACTTCACTGGCTAAAGTTATCCAAATAGCATCTTCAAACATCTGTACCTACCAAAAGGAGTACTGAAAGTGGTTAGCAATGAAGATTTTCGGAAAAGCAAAATTTGCCAAAAATGAACTCTTTGCATCCAAAACAGAAAGAACAGTGGCATTTGGCATAAGAGCAGCAACTTCTTTGACTATATGCATTGGATGATGAGGTCTTTTCAGTGCTTTGTTTAAACATTGTAAATCAATACATATTCTGATATCATCTGAGCTTTTCTTATGAGCTACTACCATGGAAGATACCCATTCAGTTTGTTCATCAACTGGACAAATCACACCTTGCTGCACCATTTTATCTAGCTCAGCTTTAACGCTGTTCTGCATAGCTACTGGAACTTTCTGGGCTGGTCTGATAACTGGGCTGACTTCAGAGTCTAACTTCATGGAGTACACAACTAGGAGTTTGCCTACTTTGTCTTAGAAAATATCAACATAGGTAGAGAAAACAGACTGGGTGAAATTAGAACAAGTGGTCTTTCAAGCTTACATGGTGGAGTTACTTATTAAATGAAAGAAGTCCCATTTTCAAACTGTCTCTGAGGCCTATATGACTTCTGACTACGTAAAACTGCAAGTCATAGCTATTCCCAGCAGAGTAACATGAAAGCACTACTGAACCGCCGGTTTGAATTTCTTCACCACCATAAGCAACAAGCTTCGCACACTTTGCCAAATCAAGCTTCTCACTAGCACATACTCTAGCAAATTTTTCTGCTGACATAACATTGCACTTTGAATCTATGTCAACTTTGAGCTCTATGGGTCTTCTATTTTATCTGAACAGTACAAAATAATTCATTCTTTGCCCGCAAAGCTACTGCATTGACTGTTTCATTAAGCACAGACACACCATCAACATAAAAAGGAGGGTCACAGCTTTCTAATTGATCAACTTGTCTCTTTGAATATTCCCTTTTAATAAAATAATGTGCCTCTTTTGATTTACAAAATCTTTGGAAATCATTCCACGTTTTACTTCTGTGGCATTTCTGACTAAAATCACACAAACATGGAGAAAGGGCAACAGTTTGTACTAATCACAATTCTACCCTGTGATTTCATAATCTCTAATTTGGTCAAAGTCAGAATATAGCCTAGAGATCAGGACTCTTGCCCAGTAAGAATTCATTGATCAGTCGCATGATAAAGTGCCCTGGTCCATTTTTAAAGTCATTGAATCCTTGGGTCATGACAGCTGATCTTACACCCTGAACAATGAAGACACAGTTAATTGTAAAAGAAAAATATGTTTTGTAACTTTTTCTTGTTAGCTTTTCAAACTTCTACAAAATGTATTGGAATCTCTTACCCAAAATCCATTGCTCTGATAAATATTTTATCTCAGGCAATTTCTTTCCACAGTAGTCTCCAATGCAGATCCTTGCTGGACGTAATGATTTACACACCTTTCCTCCACATAACTGTATCAGTTCAGTGAGCTTTTTAAAGGGTGGCTGGGTAGATGAAGATACATACATTAAAGGCTGATTGACAAACAGGTCTTGCTGGTATTTTCCCTTTGAAAGGTATTGCTGCAGTCTGCAGATCTGTTTACGGGACAGAAAAAAATAAATGTTGCATTTTCATTCTATATGAATGTGTAAAAGTATTAGATAAATTAAACAAGACAAACTGTTCCTTAAGATTCTAATGTTTCATTTTCTTAATAAGTAGGGCTGAATAAAATAGTTGTCAAAAATAACACAAAAAATTTATGAAAACATACAGCTGATGCTTCCCTAACGTTTAACAAATAAAACAGATCAATAACACTTGGATCCGACTAAGGTATTCAATCGACCTTTAAACAGAACAATCTGCACCCACCACTTGTAGCTTGTGAAAGCCGACTTCAAAGTACTAAGGTCAATGTTTCAAGCTACAACACTACCTCAACGGACCATCCATTCAAGAACTGATGGAGAGTGCCTTTTCTGTGAATGAAGCACCTCCCATGTACAACTACCACCACCTTCTTGCCTACAGCCTTTTTGCAAACAGAGACGTTATTCTAAATACCTGCTCTAAAACTACCATTTACTTAGTGTTCTCTCCTCCCCAGCTTTGCCAACTGTCTACATTAAACTTACAGATTTATCTACTCATTTCTCCAAGAAAGCAAACATCTAACTACTTGGAGATTTCAACCTCAACCTACGAGCTACATCCAAAATACCACTGGCCACATAAATGACTTGGGGATTGACTCAACTGATTTGCAAACCCACTACACTAAACTGTTTAAGCAAAAATCACTTCCTTCTTGATCCAGTTATTGCTAAAAGACAGCAAAATCAAAACCCTCTGTATTTTACCACCTATGTGGCTGCTGTACAATTTCTTGCTCTTTGTGAAGTACACACAAAAAAATTAATAAACCTCCCCCTAGTGTGCACGTTCTAAGGACCAGATCTGCTGAAACAAAAGTACACACACTGCTATGACATTAAATCCACCATCAGGGTACCGTTCTTCCATGCCATTTTCCCTGACTTAGCCCACTTCACCCTAACAAGCATTTTCCTAAAGTTTCAAAACAAGCCTCCCATTAATTTCTCACTTAACAGGGAGCCGTGGATTACAAATGATCTCCTTAAGCTACTTAAAGAAATCTAACAGTGACCACCTCCAAGATTTGCAACAATTAAAGAAATGAGACAATATACTGCCATCACAAATGATCCAAAAACATGTTGAATTCCTCCACATGAAAGTAAACAAAATGCTAGGTTGCAACAAAATACCACCAGCCTTCTCACTACTTCCAATGACAACCATGTGAAAGAATTCTCTTCTAGCCTACAGTTGACTGTATACTTCCACAATTGGTCAACAACTTTCAGCTGTATGAGTTTCTGTCTCTCTCTCTCTCTTTCCATTCTACCTAAGAAAATCACTACAAATCAGCTAAATTAATCGAGTTCTTTCCTAATCATGTAGCTCTTGTACTGATGGATTCTATTCATGGCTTACAGAAATACGTAAAGGCTACACAACCTACCACATTTGTCACATCTTCAAACTGTCATTTACTCAGTTGTTATATACAGCATCAAGAAAACTACTTACTATAATACCCATCCCAAAATACCACCACCTACAAATCTCTTTGACTGTAAACCAATCTGATTATTCATACATGATGTCAAACTTGAAAGGGCTGCCCATCAACAAATCAATGAGCACCTATATAAACATAACATCTTCTCAATACAACAATACCAGCAAAGTTCTATTAAAGTTAGAAGCACCATGAATTATAAAAGCAGAACAAGGCTGCTTAACTGCTATCATTTTTATATACCCAAGTGTATGAGAGTGTTTATAAACCACTTGATTGGGTGAATCAAAAACATCTCTTCAGTGCTTTGCACTCTTCCAGCATTGATCTTCCCATGATAGCTTTGTTTTAAACCTGCCTACGTGAATGGTGTTTTCAAGTTAAAGTAAGAAATGTACTCTCCACCACAACTGCCATTGTATGCATACCCTAAAGTAGTTCAATCCTTGGTCCTCTGTAATTCACACTTTTAATAAATTACCTATCTGGTGAGCTACATGTGTCAAATGTAATACTGTATGCCGGTGTTCTCATTCATCACAGATTTAGCTTCTCATTTAGAAAATCATTTGGCATGACCTTCAGGCTGATCTAAGTAACATCTCCAAATGGTTCTACACCAGGGGACTTATCCTAAATAACAAAGACCAGACATATAGTATATTGTACTCCAATAAGACTAGAGACACTTCCTAAACCAGTGCCTCCCCTCTTATGGCAATAATTACATCAAACTATGTGAAATCCTGTAAATCACTTGGGCTCACTCTTGACTCCTCCGTATCCATGACTACCCACATGGACTTAAAAGCAAAAATGTAACATAACATTATACAGGTGCTGAAGGATCTTTACATTTCTTGCAACTGAGGGTGCAGTAGCCATTATTAAAGGAACCTTACAGCCCGAGTTAGAATAAAGCCTCCATCTCTTATCGTACTGCTCAAAAATAAATAAATAAATAACTATAGATTGATAAATAAATAAATGAATGAATGAAAAAGTACAATTGTCTAAGTTAACTTACCATAACATTACATTACATTCTGTTCAAACATTACATGTTTGAATCGACCACTGTTGCAATAGCTAGAACTACAGTATACTGAGATGTGTCCTGCCAAGCATTGCTATCTGGCTAATCTACAAAGCTTTTGGCCCCCTCCTCTTGGACTGTATTGTCCACCCTTAGCATAATGATACATGCTGGTATAAGAGGCATGTAGCGGAGTGACAAATGTCAGAGCTTTGTGATACAAAACGGGGGATGAAGCCTGAAGGTTTACAACAATTTAGTCAGATGAGTAAAGACTGTCATTTCAAGTCAGGAGAGTAATGTTAAAGTAGGGTACTCCACCACAGCCTAGGAAGAGTAGGAAGGAAGGTAAAAAGGGGTGGGAGGGTGCTATTACTACAACAGTGATGTATTGGAACATCTATTGTTATGGTAAGCTAACTTCTACATCTATACTATGTTCTTTGTTAGATCACTGATGGCCATAACTATATGGAAAGATTGCCATAATTTAGGAAGAGTGGTGGATACAGAAGGACCAACGTCTAAAAGATCTTGTAGCAAGGCTTTTGCAAATCCTGCTCTAGCACTGGAGACGGACTCTAGCTTGTAGTGCATAGTAAAGGTGTGCACAGAAGACCAAGCAGCTGTCTCTAGGACAGACCTAGAGTCCATCCCTTTCCAAAACGCCTCAGAAGGAGCCACAGACAACTCTGGTAGAGTCAGCTTTGACTTTTGGGGGTGGGGCGACCATGATGAGAGTAACAAAACTGGTTTGCCTAAGACAGCCATACTGTACTTTGTTTTTCCCATCAAAGGAAAAAAAATGGTTGGATTTCCTAACATCATTAGTCCTGTCCAGGAAAAATCCCAATTGTCTATAGACATCCAAGGATTACATGCTTTTTTTCTCTCTCTCTCTTGTTTTCGGGTTCAGGATAGAACATGGGGAGATGAGTGGTCTGAAGTAAACTCAGAAACAACTTTTGGCATAAAAGAAGGGTTGATTCTAAGACTCACCCTGTCCTTGTGGAAAATCAGAAAAGGTTGCATAGACTTAGAGATTAGGGTCTGTAATTCAGGTATATGTCTAGCTGAAGCCAGAACAATAAGCAAATCAGTTTTCCCTGCTAGAAATTTTACAGAACTGGCTGCAGATTCAAAAGGGGACAGCTCATTTGGGTGCCACCTGCTTTCTAGGTGTTCTAATATGTAAAAATCCCTTTCAAAAATGTTTAACTTGAAATAAGGAAGAAGGGGGATCTGAAGTCAGACAGGCAGAAATAGCTGAAAGGTGTACCTTTATAGCAATGCATGGTAAGTATGTATTAAGCAATTTACACAGGTACAGAAGATCCAGAGGAGGTCCTGCTTGGGACGGATTTGGCTCTCTTTTCTATTTGGCTAAGTATGATTTTCTCGTAGCAGGTTTTCTAACATCCCTTAATACCTGCTACCCATCTGTGGAAAAGAGGTCATTAAATGAGATTAAAAAAAACTATCATCCATATTGTCAAGTGGAGATGTTGAATGTTGGGGTGGATTAGGGAATCTCTTGTTTTATGTGAGCAAAATTGTGATGACATTTTTGGTAACTGTCCTTGGTCAGATGCATGAGAAGGAAGAACCAACATTGTCTGGGCCAAAAGGAAGTTACCAGATGCATCTTTGGCAAGTTTGTCTTGATCTTTAGAAGAGCTTTTGATATCAGAACGTGTGTGTGTGTGTGTGTGGTGGTGGTGGTGCGGACATAGAGGAATATTCATATCTATGGGAAAGAAAATGCATCAATTTCCCAGGTCTTTTGGGAAGGTGTCCTGGAATAGAACTTGTTTAATCATCTTTTCAGACAGGAAGCAAATACATCTACTTGGATCATTTTCCACAGGTGGATAATTTATTTTTTATTTATTTTACATTTGTTAACTGGGTAGAGTCTGGCAAATAATAAAAATCATCTCCTGGAAGACCTCAGGGTACAGCTTCAACTTGTGAGGGTCTATCCTGGATCTACTCAAAGTGTCTTACTTTTGTATTCTGCTCTGAAAAAAATGAATGTGGCCTACAAAGTGAAGTTGTTCTGTACTGCCAGCTTACAGGCCACTATGGTTAGCCTGCACAGGGGTATGGCTTTGCTCCTCCTTTGTTTGTTTATAAACCAAATCGCTGTTGTGGTCTGTTGTCAATAGTGACGGTCCAGGGATCTACAACTGGCTTAAGGCTTTGATAGCTTTTACTGCAGCCATCATCTCCTTGAGAGTTATATGCTTGTTCCTGAAATGAGGTTCCCGCATGCCCTGAACCTTGATGACTTATGACATTGTCTCCATGCAAAGTCTGAAGCATCTGCCATGACTGACTGAGCAGCAGTCTGAGGCCTGGGTTTAGCAAGACCTGACTGGCTCACCACAAGAGTTCTTTCTAGCTGAAACTGAGCACTGGAATTTCACAGGTTAAGGAATGAAGATGCTGGATCCAGATTAATTTGAGGTACAACCGCATTTTCCTAATGTGTAGTCTGGGAAATGGTACCATTAGGATTGATAAAGCCATGTAATCCACAATGTTGAGACAGGAAGCAAGTGATCTACTTGGAAAGTTCCCTTCATGTGCACAATCTCCTGGAAGACCTCCAGGTGTAGCAAACACTCATGAGGGTCAATCCTGGATCTGTTCAAAGTGTCTGCTATTCTGTTCTGCTTTGATGGAATGTATGTGGTCTGCAGTTGTTCTTTATGATCAGTTACCACGCAATCACGAATAGTCTGTAAAGGGGGTATGATTTTGACCCGCCGTTTGTTTATAAACCTTATCACTTTGGTGTTGTCTGTTATCAGTAACAGAGGTCCTGGTGTCGACAGATGATTTAGTGTTATAATACCAGTTTTTAAAGCAATAATATTGATGAGATTTATATGCTTGACCTTGAAATAAGGCTCCCACATGCCCTGGACCTTTATGCCTTGAGACACTATCCCTTCAAAGCCTGAAGTGGTGATTGTGACAGACTGATCAGGAGTAATGGGAGAAAATAGAAGGCCAGGGTTTACCAAGACCTGAGTGGCTCACCATAAGAGTTCCTTCTTAATGAAAATGAGCACTGTAATTTGAAAATACAAGGGATTAAGATGATGGCCTACAGAATTATTTGAGATACCATTAGAATTTCCACATGTGGAGTACCTCAAATTATGTGTGGCCTAAATGGGATCATTAGAATTGATGAAGTCATATAACCCAGAATTTTGGGGAACTCCCTTGTTGTAGATGTGCTAATGTGCAAGATTCAAGAAGTGAACCAGGAAAGATAGTAGAAAGATGGCACTTTGTCTGAAGGGAGATCAGCAGTGGACAGAGAGGTGTCTAGGTGACACCCCAAAAACATTAACCTGTGAGAGGATATTAAACAAAACTTTTTTCAAGTTTAGCTTGAAACCCAGGCTGCTGAAAAGACGAGTAGTGAACTGAAGAGGTGCTAGAGTGTCTGAGATAGAGGGAGATGAGATTAGATCAGGCAATTATCCAAATATGTCTAAGTGTGAATGGCCTGTGGTCTGCTGGGGTAAGGCATTTTGTGAAAGCTCTTGGAATAGTGGAACATCCAAAGGGCTAGGATGTAAACTGAAAGTGAAATCACAAAGCAAAGAATTTTAGGTAATGCCTTCACTCCTTGTGAATTGGAATGTGTAGGTAGGCATGTGTGTGGTCAAGAGTGACCAGAAAGGCAATGGTGAAACAGAAGAGTTAAAGGAGTTTGTAAAGTCAGCAACTTGAATCTTGAAACCAAAAGAAATTGGTTTAACTTTGAAAGGTCCAACATAGGTCTCCGTGTGGCTTCTTTTCTGGGAACCAAACACATTCTTGAATGAAAATCTTTGTGTTTTGGGGTGGGGAAAATGATTCTTTAACTACCCTGAGATAGCAGGTATGACAGGCTTTAAGGAAACAGATGTATCTTTTTTTTGGAGGAGAAGGGATCTTCAATTGAAATGGAAGGGATGCCCATTGTAGCTGGTAACCATTGTGGATTTTTTTTTAAATTTTTTTTTAGATCCAAGGCACTTGCAAGTATCTGTTTCCAGAAATTAAGGCAGTGGGAGAGATTACCTGCAATTTGGGTAGGAAGGGATGAGGTTGGGGTAAGGAGGCATAGGTAGTCATTGAGATTACTTTGGAAAGGAGGGTCCTTGCTATCCATCTTTCCTTTTTTCATTACAGATGCTTTTTTTAAACAACATACCACAGATTTGTACAATCAGTGAAGTCCTTATGCATGGTGTACACATTTCTGATTCACCAGTGGCTGATTTCTTACTTTCCAACTACCTAAAACCAAGATTCTAACTAATACAACCAGACTCCGCTCAATACTGGTGTTACAATAGCCTTTGAAGAATTCAATACTAAGACTTCCAAAATCTCTCTTTTCAATTTTAACCTTCATGACTATTGGGTTAATGATTAACCTATTTGTTTCCATCTTCAATCGTAAGTCTGCTTCTTTGACCTATAAGAATAAAATATGTGCATTCCTCATGTATGGTGCACATTAACTTTTGCTAATTTTTTTCTATAATTTTACAGATTTTCTAATTAGAAGAATTTGTAAATAGTTTGATGAATCAAAGATTGTTACTAACAGTCTTGCCAGGCTTTGGCAACTGAGAGACTGAGTCTTCTATTTCCTTTGACAATTCCTCTTAAATGAAAGGTTATACAGTGATGATAAAAGAGTGGATGTGATGAAGATAAACATTTTAACTGACACACAATCTACCTGGATCTGACCTTTCTCCCCCCTGCTTCTCATCTTCTCCCTCTCCAGCAACCTGATTCCAGATCCCCCATTTTTCTCTTTCTTAGATTCCTTCCTACCTTTCCTATACATTTCTCTGTCTGATTTCTTCCATTTTTTTTTGCAAACTTCACCCCACACTGGATTTTCATTCTTCTGCTGCTGCTTCAGTTTTCTAATTATTGCTTTTGTTTTAAATTGATAACATTCTTGATGTTAATAGCAATTATTGAGCTTCTGCTACTTTCCCGCTTAACATCCCAATTCGACAAAATGATTTCTTGTGTTAACTGGTATTCCAACCACACATGTCATGTTAGATACCACTGAATATCTCTTTTCAAAACTTCCAAGCCCCAACAGTTCCATAAGACATGCTTTCATGTTCCCCTTGTGCTTTATTACACCTCCAACATATATCATTTCTCTGTGAAAACACACACTGATCCCTACTCGGCATGTAAAAGTACTTGCAAATATTATCAGGCAAATATTCAAAACCTCCTGAATGTTGTTGCATATCTCAGAGGAAACAGATTTCCTGCCACTGTTTTGTAGTATGATGCCTTCCAATTCTCTTTCACCATGACTGTTTCAACCTATCAGCACTGTTCCCTGTGGCTGTCTACCAAGCCTCTATGTGATCACATAACTAACTTTTGCTGCTATTTTATATTCTAGTCTCTATTAGTTAGTTCATCAGTATTAACTTCCCCTATTGTTCTTCAACTCATTTTTTATGCTTTATCTCATCTACGAACCCCATATATGCTAGCTATTTTATGGTATACTGAATGCCTCTTGTTCAAACATCACTGTCCCACCTTCTCTTATTATTTGTTCCCAGTAACAGGGTTCTAAACCTCTATATCTCCACCTCTTTGTAGCAGTACATTTTGGTTTTCTCCTTGTCTGCCTAATATCTAGCACTACTGGTGGCAGCCTCAGTATCTATGCCCTCTTTTTTCTCGTTGCACAATTGTCACTATCAAATTTTTAGCATATCCTTCTACAAACTTTTATTTTCCCTCTCACATAACTGCCCCATCCCCAATCGACTATTCACTTGCAAAGATACTTTCTGTTCCACCATCAGTGTCCTATATTTTGCATTATATGGTCAATATCATCTATGTTACTTGAAAGTACAACTTTAAATTGAACTCCCAGGCTGTCTTGCTCTGTTGGCAATGTATCTTAACCTGCTCTTTGATATTTGTTGTTCCATATGCACTTACTGCTTTGTTTAATCTTTTCTACACATCTTCCTCTGGGTTTTCAAAATATGTGTGGCCTGTATATAGAATCAACAGGACCATAAACATCTTTAATGTTCTTATTTTACTATCCATATCCAAACACACCACATCCCATAGTTTAATGTGCTCAATAGCCTTCCTTTCCATCTCCTCTACATCTTCCTCCATGCTGTTTCCATTTCTTTCATTTTCCATATTCTCAGGTACCTCAGAGTTTTCATGTCCATTAAAATGGACAATTTTGAACTAGATCGAAGGGAATAATTCAGCACTGCGGCTTATGCTTTTCTTCATTAATCTTTTATTCTGCCATTTCTTGATACTTATTTAACAGGGCAAATAAGTATTGACTCTCTCTCTCACAATTGGTTAACTATACTATTATATCATCTGCAAACAATGCTAGCTTTTCCTTTATCATGCCATTTGTGTCTCTGAATTGTGGAGTCCCTTATTTTAGCTGCTAATGGTTTTATATATAGGGCAGACAACAGTGATGACAATGAACAACTCTGTCTAGTGCCCCTTTCCATTCAAAAACCCTCCCACATTTACAATGGCCTCTGCCCTTTCATATATTATCATTATTAAGTTTACCCAGTCAAACTGTAATCTAAATTACAACAGTACCATCTTTAGAAACCTCCACCTCAACTCATCAAATGTTATCGCTGAATCAAATACCACCAATGGTATGGTCCTTTTTTTGTTCAGCTCTTCTTATTTATATTATGTGTTTGCCTTCCCTTAATAAATCCACACTGATCTCCACTTATCCTTACTGGCAAAAGTTGGGTCAGTCTTTTGCCAAAACTGTCATAAGGACATAATAATTGTGATTTAATACAGATATAGGTCTGTAATCATACCTCTCAACTGTACAGATTTTTGCAGAATGTCCAGATTTTTGACATTTTTGGTCCATTTTTCATAAAATTGTGTTATTTTGGCAAATTAGTAGCAAATCATTAAAGACTAAATTAGAAAATAATGACTGACATTTGAATTTCATCGTTCATACCCTTTCAAAAATTCATCCTAATGCAAAACCTGTTCTTCTATCAACTAAGTTTGTAAGAGCAATATTTAAAGATTGCCCCTATTTTTGGACCTTTGTCCCACTTTTATTTATGGCTTCATCCAGATTTCTTGCTCTAAGAGGTTGAGAAGTATGGTCTGGATGACACTGGGTCTTGTAGGGTTGTTTCCTCCTTTAATATGACAACTGTATCTGCTTTTCTCCAAGACTATGGGGGTCTATATTAAATCAGCGAATGCTGATTTATCGACCCCATGTAAACAAAAGCTTACAATCCCGAACACTTAGGGCTGTTCCAAAAAAGAAAAAAACAAACTTTAAAACATTACATAAAGTGGGGGGCTTTGCCCCCCAAACCCCTCCTACTTAAATATACCAACTCCGAGATTGCACTACAGTGACAAAAATGGCAAAATAAAGGCGGCCAAGCAATTTCTTTCCCAGGGAAAGAATTAGCTTATATGCCGTTTCGGTATTTTTCCATTTCATGCTTTCAAGTTTGATCAAGACGCATTTGAAAGAACGCATTTTAGATCATATAATAGGGAACCGACTATGGAATCCCCCACCTTAGTATATTATTTAACACCCTATGCCAGATATCTATTATTTTCTCAATTCCAATAGTCCATACTTCTACTGGAATCCCATCCATACCAGGGGTCTTTCCCTTTGCCTGAGTTTTCTTATTTCCTCTGTTATCAATCTCTCCTCCTACTCATTACTCATCAGTTTATAGCTACTTCTAGCATGAATTCCCTTGCATACCCTTCCCCTCTCTCATAGGCAACCTGCTCTTTATATACCTGCTTGTAGTATCATCTAAAAATGTCTAATATTGCTCATTGCCCTTTGATGCAATTCCTCCTTCTCCCTGGGTTTTTAAACTCCAAAACATTTCTTTAAACCTTTTATATCATCAAAACCTGCACTAATAACTTTTTATTTCTTGTGGTTGCCTCAAATAATACTGCTTCACTGCTCCCTTTTTGTATTCAATCATTCTTTCTATGTACTCTACTATCCTATTCTATTCACGCTCCATTAAAACTCCTAGACCCACTTGCAATCTTTTCACTTCTTCTAGTGCTTGTAAATACCACTTGCAGCTATAAGCCTACTCTTCCTTGTCCTTTTCTTTTACTTTAAGTCTATCCCTTCAATCCATCCCAAACCCATTAAAATGACTCACTATCCATGTCTACCTATTCCACCAATTCTCTTAACAACTTTCCTTCCCAGTCCTATAACTCTTCCTTTTGCATTAAGTAGGCAGAAACAGAGCCAGATCATGGTCAAATGGGACCCTAGGCAGGGGACTAGACATCCCTGCAGCCATTTTGGTATCCCATTACTTGTCTCTCTACCTCAGCTACCATAAACACTGCTCAAAACAGTCAGTGTGCATTATTCTTTACTTCTGAAATGAAGGCAGAGATATGGATTTAATTTAAAACCTTTGATTTAAATATTCTTGGTTGACCAGGTAGTCCAACTAGGGTACTAGCATCTTTTCAGGGGAGACCCTTGGTATTTATTCTACTAGGGGAAATGTGGCCAGGGCATTGGGGAACTTTCCTCTACTTTTTTTGATAGCGCAGGTGGATATAAAAGATCTCACAGCACCTACCATTAATGCAGACAAATGGGGCTTGGTTGAACATCTCACCCAAAGGGCTACATACTCAGGAATGTTCATGCTCCTGAGTTATCAGCTGTGTTTCTTGTAGCATTACTATTTGTGCTGCACTCTTGTTGATATACCCTAGTACCATCCCTTGCTTCCTCTGATCTATCAGTCCGTTCATGTTCCAAGATATCAAATTCTTAGTACCCATTTCATCATCTGCACATTATCCTTTTCTGCAGTTTTATTACTTTGTCTTAGTTGCCTTGGTCCTTGTTCTACAATAATTTATTGATAGGCTCCCTTACCCTTACATAAATCCAATACTCTTACTTTTATCTATGTGCTCTGTTATCCCTAGCTAGCCATTTGGCTGCCTTGTACTGTGTACTAATCTCTGCCCCCACAGAACTTCTATTGTCTTGAAATAACATTAACACAACTAGATACAATGCCCTCCTCCATCCTTTTACTTCCAGTACTGGAGTCCTTTCCAGCTACTTAAAGCAGTTTCTAGCATGTTTGTACTGTCCAGTTTGCTTCCCCCAGAAGTAAATTGTCACTTCTCTTTTTACATGCTCCAGTAACTAACCTTAACTCATCTATGGATCCTTTGCCTATAATCAATGGTGCCCTTTCTTTCTTTCTCAATACATTCCTATGCAGCTGTGTATACATCCCTAATATCAGGTCAACCAACATCTTCTGTGGTATTCTATCTTTGCTAATTGCTTTACGACGGCACTTTCTTATCTCAACACTCTGGCCTTTAAATTACATATTCTTGCGTAAATATCTTCCATTTTATATATATTGTTTTTTTCCTAACAGAAAAATGCCATTCTTATTTTTATGCATGTCATTATTCGCTCCGTTGTCTGGTTCTCTTTCATAGTTTTTGAAATTGCCACAGGAAACTTTCCATTTGAGTTCCTGTCCAAGCTCAAGCTTTAGATTCACCCTTGCCCTTGAGTAACTCAGCCTAGCCTTGCTCCGCTCCCACCCAGTCAGTTCACAGTTTAATTTTCAAAGGCTACATCACACTAGATCCTTCACCACTACTTTCCCTGTACTGAATTTAAAGCAATCAGTTCAGCCTGAGCCATACTGCCTATACTCCAGGGCTAAATAAACCTGGGAACCTTAAATATTTACTATTAATAACAAGAGAAGAGACAAATACATTACAGGCTTCCTTCACTCACTTTATGGGGAATGATTCTTTTATCTTCATTCTCTCTTTGAAATTGGCTTCACAACTGCCCCTCTTTTAATTTCCCAAGTCATGTTCCACCCCCACTCCAATCACTACATACTTAACTTGTTCAGAGTTCCCTCCTCCTAACTTCATCTCCTTAGATTTCTCAACGCCGCTTTGGCAGAAATCATTTCTGTTGGAGCCACCTTACTAATGCAGTCATGGGAGCTCTTGATCCTTTTTGTTAATATCTAGCAGGGGGGGGGGGGAGGTACACAAAGGTAAGAAAAAAGTCTCCCTATTGAAATGTTGTTACTAGAAATTCTAAGTGCTGACATGTTAGGAAAAAAAGACAGGAGAAGAGTGAATCTTGAAAATCTCTCTTCTCCTTTAAACTTCTTTTAGTACAGGGGCAAGCCCCACTGCTCCCCCACACCCCCTAGACTTGTATACCAACTCTGCAATCACCATACTTCAGAGAAAAGGGAATATTCTGAGAAATGGCATCTCGCACTTAGTATATGCAAGTCCGTTCCTTTGGACATTCAGTTTCACTATTTCAGGACTCACTCTTGCAGGTTCCGATATTTCAAATGGTTACCTAAAAAAACACATTTTGCTCTATTAGAGCCTGTTAATCACTGAAACCACATTTTGAACTGCTGCTACTATATACCACCATCCCACCCCTCGTACTTTGCAGTTAGCCCTTTCCCTGTGTGCCGTTCATACCTCCATACGCTTCACATATACTACATTTTATTACCAACATAGTTAACACTTTAGCACATACCTGCATTTACCACTGGTCCATTTTATAATGTATAAACTTGTCCATTTCCTTTGCTGAACTACTGATTGTCCTGCTTACTCACATAATTTAATCTTTTCCATTTTCCCTACCTTCGTCACTGACCCTTGCCCTGCTTCTGGCACTTTTCATGAAAACTTCTGGATTTCCATTTGCTTCAGCATCATCATCATCTTTTGGAAGACAGGAAATGGTTTTATCAACATTCTTCCATCACCCATAGTAGCTGGAGCACTCCATTTTCCACTTTGCTCTCCTTCCTGGCTTTCCTCCGGGCTATAGTTGCCATGCTGCTTTCTCTGTAAATCACCTATCACTGCTACTGCATCCATATAAGTTTTCAGGCCTAAAGGATAGAAGATCCTTAGGATTCCTAGATACTGGAGCTCAAATCTAAGCTTGTATACTCTACATAATTTAATTGTCAATATAAACACATTCTGTTGTTTCCTCACAGTATAAAGTAATAGCTGTCCACAAAAGTTTTGACAATCTGCAGAGTTCTCATCCACAACATTTAAATAGCTCTTTCCTTCAGTTCATAGGTTTATTATTATTCTTGCTTCATAAGGGATCACACAGTAGCATGGCCAATGAATTTGGGAGACGTCTACAGAAATTGCTAAGTATGAAAGGGAGACAGTGGCAAGAGAGGACTTGTCTACCAGTAGAGTCAACAGCAGGCCAGACAGAAACAGTGAAGCCAGCTGTAACAGTGACAACAGGTATGGTTGAAGCATAGTCTCGATGGCAGAGGAAAGTACCTGCAAGATTTTGGGACACAGTAGTCTTAACATGTGAGTGTTGAATGAGTGATGTTATTAATACTGAAATTACAGAGTAGGTTAATGTATGCAAAGATGACACTTATACAAAACCAAGAGGGATGAAAGCAAGCATAAGGAACTGAAGTGGCAGACCTGAGCAGCACGCGGACTGAAGAGGAGAAGGAAGCAAGTGAGGTCAGGCAAGTAATACAGCATACAGGGAACCAGGAAGAACATACCTCAGGGTGGAACTGCCTAGAAGGAGGAGGAGAAAATAAAGGGGAATTGAGGAAAAGTTGGATCAGCTTACAGACATGCTAACAGCAGAAATGAGAGGTCATATGGAGAGGCTAGTGACAGTAGAGATGGAGGGCAAGTCAGAACAGATGGTCAGTAATTCAGTGAGAGGAGGTGAAAGAGCCATAACGGACAGATCGTCTAAATTGTATATCTATATCAGAGCCCATGTGGATACATATTTCATTGAAAGTGAGGCAACAGATGGCAAAATGTAAATACTTGGATCTTTCCTCTCAACTGAACAGACCCAAGGAAGAAAAGGAGGGAGGTAAGGACAAAATGAGGGAGGACAAGGACCTGGATGTAAGACAAGGGCCCCTTAGAAGTAAAACATGGCAGAACTTGCCAGTAGGTTTTGCAATTTATGCAGGGGTGATGAACAAAACCTGTCCATGGTAACCAGTATTTATTCATACTTTTGCAGATCATGAAAATGAGAGCCTGTTGTCTGGGGGGTGGGTGGCTGAAGTATGATGAGCAATTTAAAAAGTTGCAAACACTTGCAAATGGAGCTGCAATGGGGGAATGTGGACAAGTCTCTCATGTGAGAAATGTTATGGGGCAAGCATTCAGCATACTCAGTGAGGCGTTCTCGTGAGTGAGGCAAGTGTTTTCAGGATATGGCTGAGAAACTGGGGGGGAGGGATTTAGGAATATAAGAGTGAATGAACCTTTTCAATGTTATAGATACAACAAAGAGATATGCACCTTTTCATCATGAAAGTTTGGCCATGAATATTTGCCATGCTGGGGGAGGCATCCTGTCAAGGTCTGTTATAAAACAAACAGTGGCAAACCAGGCAGGGCAAATTGGGTTAAGGGAGAACCCTACTGACACTCATTATGATTGAAAAAATTATGCCATGGCTCCAGGTGTACCAGATAATGAAACAGCAACGGTGCTGAAAAGGGTTTTACAGAGGGGGTTGCAATTCCGCTTAAATGACAGAGGATGGCCTTGAGGCAGTAAATTTGAAATCAGCTAGACAGCAACCGGAGGTACTGAGAGAAAAGATGAATAAAGAAGTATGTTTGGGAAGAGTAAAAGGCTCCTACAAATCACCATCATTTAAGAAGTTTGGAGTGTTCCCCCCGGTTTGATTTACCACCTTTCATTTCCAGTAGGGGTACCCATTAATTATACATTGATGGTAGTAGGTACATTAGTAACATATGCATTATTTGACACAGAATTAAGCCTGGTAGCTGCACATGGGAGAGGGGCACTTACGGCAATGGCAGGTATTGAGGCTGCATTTTATTTCATGCCTATTAGGGAAAGGGATCAAGGGCTGCTAGGTTTCAAAGTAGATGGAAATATTACATCAGCTGTTCTATGCCAATGGGATGTGCTGTAGTTTGTGCTATGTTTGAGAAGTTTATCTCATTCTTGAAATGGGTGATATGCCAGGCGACTAATGCATGGAAAATGACAAAGCACCTACATGACTGTTCATTGGACCTAGGAAATCAAGGATATGCGAGTTAGGACTTCAAAAATTTTATAAAATAGCCAGGGAGTTTGGGGTACCTTTGACAGAAGAAATGACAGAGGGACTAACGACATGCATGGTCTATTTGAGTATTGAAACAGACACTGTGGCTGAGAAAGTGTGATTAGTGATGGACAAAGTCACAGAATTAGCAGAGGAAGTGCAGTCAGGGCAGCAAGAAAGTGACACAAACAACTTTAGAGCTTGGCAAGGCTTATAAACTTTGCTTACAGGGTTTTATGTGGAGGTTGGCAGCAAAGGGACAGAGGTGTACAAAACCTCATCACAGGTTGAGGATCGCATCTGAAATGCAAGCAGATCTTGGAGTACGGCAAAGGTTCTTGAAGGGGTTTAATGGGGTCTTACTCTGGCAACTAAGAATAGCAAACAAGGAGATCCAATTGTTTACAGATTAAGTGGGAGCCATCAGGGTTGGGGGATTTCTGAAAAGCAGATGGTTTTCAGAGTGGTGGTCGCAGGACTGTAAAAAAGAAAAGGGGGGGGTCCATTCATTACTAAGATGGAATTCTTTCATTTAGCTGTGGCTATGCATGTGTAGGCTGATTTGCTGCAAGGCAGGTACATTTTATTTACAACAGATAACATGGGGGTAGTTAGCCTGTTAAATAATCGTCTGGAGGGTCGGGGTATTTAGGGAGACTAATGAGACAGTTTGTACTTAAATACATGCAGCATAACATTCAGAACAAAGCATAGTGAAGAGAAACAGAACGCTATTGTTGACTCATATGTTCATTTTCAGTGGGACAGGCTCAGGCAGTTGGTGCCAGCAGCTGACACTAAGCCTTACAGGATTCCACAACACCTTTGGGACCTGATGGAAAATTAATATGGGGCATGATAGCGAAAGCACTGCATCCAAATACACATGCACAGTATAAGAAATGTTTTGCCTATTTTGTAGAAACAAAGGCTAATGTAGGGTGGCAAGTAAAGTGGCCAGTACCTCTACTGCAGCTATCAAGTTATATTTTAAGTTTAAAAAAGAGGGGAATGTCAAGGTGCACTGCAGGTATACATGTGGCTGCAATCAATTGGTATCAAAGAGCACAAAAGTGGCAGGGTGCCGAGCAATCATTTGCAGTTAGAAAGATGCTCCAAAGTTAAATTAAAGAATGGTCAAGAGAGCAGAAGAGCATCAGCCCACTGGTCTGAATATTGTTGCATGGCTATGGGAGGTCTGAGCGAGTTATGTAGTTTGGAGTATGAATTCTGACTGTTTTGTGGGGCATTATGTATATCTGAGATAGTACAGTGCAGTGACAACCCTCCATGAGTGCTAGATCTCAGGAATATTAAGCTGGAGGCTGACAGGGTATGGGTACATATGAGAAAGAGTAAGAGAGACCAGCTATGGAAAGGAGTATGGCAGAGACTCGAGCCCCCAAAGGATACAAGATGAATATAGTTAGATGGATTAGGGAATATCAGGGTGATGCTTCTGAGTGGTGACATACCATTCTTGTGTCACAGAGATCGGGTTCCCTTAACTACTTACAACTCAGGGCAGTCCTACCAAAGGCCATAGGGAGGCTGGATCGTGACAATAGCAAGTTAACAGCTCATTCCTTCAGAATAGGGGCTGCATTCCATGCTCAAGCAAAAGATGCATCGAAAATCGAGATAATGTGCTTAGGTTGGTGGGAACTGCTGATGTAAAGAAGTTGTATCAAATCATGATGTTTAATAAGCATTTTATTTTGCAGGAGTCAAAAAGCATCCGATGGAGGTATGGATTCCGGGCTATTCTTTTGTGTACCATACAGACAGAGAGTTGGGTAAATCAGTGAGAAACCTGGGTTTCAAAGAAGAAGAAGAAGAAATGTAAATCCGCTGGCTTGAAAGGAGTGGGATGCAGTGGAGGCACCTACTGGGAGCTTTAACAGAGTATTCTGAGTTATTACCTGTGCCAAATGTAATTATACGACATATAAGGGAAATGATGTTACAAGTGGTTCATAGTTGTACTTCAAAAATAGAATTTGTCAATGGTTCAGGAAAATCAGACAGAAATGGCCGAACACAAAGCTTGTGTGGTCAGATGTAATTCAAAGTCCAGTCTGGCGAGGAGCAAATAATGTCAAAGCAGTAGGAAGGGTTAGGAAATGATGAATAGATTCATTAGGCAACAGGTAAGCAAATTCAGAGGCTGGATACCGCACCACACTAATATCAGTTCACCAGAACATTAAACAAGTGGTGGACTTCATTTGTCAGACTTAGGAACAAAGTTATTTGTAGGAAACCTTAAAAAAGGAATTGGAAAGTTTGCAGATGTGCTTGGGGTGGGGGATGGCTTCCTGTGGTGGAAGGGCAGACTTGGAAGTCAAAATTGCAAAGGAGTGTGCTTAGCCTGGGGAATGGTGCAGTCTCAAAAAGCTTGGTCTTTTTATAGGTGGGCCTCCCCATGGTGTAGCTGAGGGTCACATACTGGGGTCCCACAAGTGGCAGATCCCCTTTAGCCACTGGTATCTGGCTGAATAGTGACAGGGGACTGTTGGTGTTTGGCTGCAGACCTCTTCAGCCATTGGTGTTGGTTCAGAATTTACAGGAGTTGTGGTGATGTTTTATAGCCTGGTTGATTTGACTTTCTTTCAAGGTGTGCCCTTTGCACATATCTGAATATTAATTTTTGTCTGGTTTTGATTTGGTCTGATTGGCATTGATTTCTGATCTGGCACTGATTTGATACATAACTTGATCTGACTGGCACAATAAATACATGGCTGTGGACATTTCTTCCAAGCAAGGTGTATGGTGTGATTTGTTAAATTATGTAATTATGTGCATGTTTATTTTCATACAAAGGCAATCCTAGGGCTCCAATAATCTTAAAGACCTCCACATTCAATATGATCAGTTTTCTTTTCCATGGATATTTTTTTCTTGACTGCTCACTACTGGAATAGTCTGTCACTCATGTTTGTCAGCTGCCATCTGACTAACCTCTCTAACCTTCCAGAGCAGCGAAAATCCAACCGTTCTATATGGATCTACTCTTCTTTTTCACGTTTTTTTCCTAGCAGGCATATACTGAGTCAAGACTCCCACTGAGCTTTGAGGGTAAGAGCAATTTGTATTTTATTGTTTTTTCCAAGCTTCTTGAGTATAATCACTGCTTATGACCATGTGCTTGCTGCCATGCTGGAAATCATTCTCCTTTCCTTTCCTTTTTGAATCTCCCTGCCATTTTTTTCTTCTACTGTTGTTTGGACAGCTTTTTTAAGAGGAGTTAAAAAGACGTTTAAAAAAAAATGTACAAGTGGAAGAAGAGCATTTCCTTTGATATGTATGGAATAGGAGACAAACAGAGTTGTTTGACTTCTTGCATGAACTTCCCCTTTCTTCTAGTTTCTTTAATACTCCAGGTGAAGATTTCCCAAACAAAAGGTTCCTGTTAAGAGGTACATTCAGAAGACAAGTCGAAATATCATCAGGAAATTCTGTAATCGTACCCATGCATTCCTGTGCATTACTATACATATAGGACCAACCCTGGGCAGAGCATCCACTGCGTCATAACAATTAATAGAATGCTAAGTGACCTATGAGGCAGAGTTTAATATTTTCAACATGGAAGATTTAGTGTTTGAGTTGGGCAATGAAGAAAAGGTATGCTGCATCTTAGTACAAATAGATAGCAGATACTTGAACATATGAATCTGGCAACCGATTCTTCCGAATGCCAAAGTGGAAGATAAATGTTTATTCCAAGTCTATCAGAAAATTATTGCCTTTGTCATTTAGTACAGAGTTATAAATAGGAAAGGCCTTAGATAGACTATCTCTACTAACAGAAAAAATAGTAGGATCTGCTACTGGATCTTTGTAGAAAAATGTGTCTGTGTCAGGCACCCTGTAAAATCTGTAAGATTTATTGGGTGCAGGGGGTTGGGAATCTGGTGAAAAAGAGGCAGAAGCAAAGGCATCCTGTAAAGTTCCTAAAACAGGGAGGTTGGCTACTGGTTTGGGGGGGAAGCCATACTTATAACATTTCAGAGACTGACACACTCTTTCCTTCATAATTAATAAAAAAAAAAACAATACTTCATTTTAGAAATTGCATCCCCGAAAGCACAATTTAATTGGGGGGGGGGGGGGTTTGAACAGCAGGTGTCTTCAATTTCAGACTTACAGCGAGTAGCAGAGGATAACTGTGAGGCAAAGTCTAGACCTTCTTCATCTGATTCAGAAACATCCTCTTCTGCTGAGAAAGATGGGATCCCCCCTCCCGTAAATCGGGGTAGAAACTGGAAGAGAAGGATGAAAACTGTAAAATTATGCCGATCTCTTTGGGAAGCCTTCCCTATAGAGGAGGGTGGAAGAAGGCAACAAATCACAGAGTATGGCTGCCACACCCTCTGTGCTATAATGAAGGAAATAATATCTTGAGGGAAATAAATTACCCCCGTTGCTGAACATTATTCACAGTGTCTCCCCACTCACATGCAGCATCCTCAGCAGGAGTTCAGTTATTTTTCCACTTACTCTAAATGCAGGGCTTAGCATTACTATGTGCATAAACTAGGCATCTGCTGGGACAGGCAGTTATAGTATCATTTACAAATGTTAGTTTGCTAGCCCACACTGTTCTCCTGAATAACTTATTTTCTCAGCTTCTAACTGAAACATCATGTATGGTTTGAATTCCAAGTTACAAAATCAACTTTTTTCAGGCTGAGCATATGGTACAAAATGTGGTGTGCAATCTTCTTCTCCTCCTTTTGGCTTTTCCTGTTCGGGGTCACCACAGTAGAACAATGGACTGCAGAACAACTGGCGGTGGAGTTTTATGGTGTCAAGCTGCCAGCCCATACACTCACACACTCAAACCTAGGGCCAATTTAGCGTGTTCAATCCACCTGCAGCATGTCTTTGGGATGTGGAAGGAAACCAAAGCACCCAGAGAGGACATGCAGACTCAGCACAGTAGGCACGCCAGCTGAGAATTGAACTGGAGAACCTCTTGCTGTGAGGCAGCAATGCTAATCACTGCACCACCGAGGCTGCCCAAAATGTGGTATGCAATAACATACACAGATGAAAAAGTGTTAAGTACAGAATGGATACTTTTAACTTCTGGTTCTTTCCAATGGATGGGAAATTTTGCATTTTTTGAGAAAATACCAGTTTCAAACCCTAGGAATGAAACGGGTGTATACAGAAATATACTTCAGTACTACAATGTAAGAACTTTTTAAAAGCTCTGTCTTAAATATCTCCAGTAACCCATGACACCACCATCATTTGTGCTTTTAAAGGTCAGCTTCCATCTGCCTGAGGGACAGACAAGATGTGTGACAGAGAAAAATCCTTGGAATTAACAGGTGAACAGTCATAAGAGACAGGCACATCATCTTAAATTAGAGAAAGCCTTTAAGTAGTGCCAAAACCCTCTGCACCCTTGTGTACCACGTAGTTATCATCAGAGTAAATTCTTATGCATTTAGCCAAGTGAATCACTTATTATTAGTAATATGCAGTGCATTCCACTCTGCACTGTCAGCATAAGCAATGGATCTGAAGGGCTGGACTCATTTCAGGAAACCTCAAAAGTCAAATTAAATGTTTAGGATTTATGTGCATTCAAATTCCACAAGAGTTGTGTTGTTCTCAAACTATTCCAAGTACCTATTAAATGTCACAGTAGGCTTGATGAATGAAGTGCACTCTTTATACATACACTGAAGACATCAACTTTTTTTTTTTTTTTTTTTTTGGTTGGACAAGCTCAACAACAGAACATCAAGTATTCTGATGTGCAATCTTTCAACTTAAACCTTTTTTGGCATAAAATGAATACAAAAAGTATGCTGCAGGCAACTATCAACAGTAATGTTTCCTTAGGCATTGTGTTTTCACAAGTCAAATCAATCCTTATAACAGCAACTAATTACAATAATGCATTTCATTTTTAAGAGACATGACTCCGCTGGGAACATGGATACATTTGGCATCTACTGTAATGAGCTGGCAGCTCCGGTTCTTTTTTCTGTAAATACTTGAGAACATACTGAAATACAGTGCAGTTCTTTGCCAAAAGACACTAAAATTGTCTCTACAACTGATATGCACTGCAGCAACTAACCTGATAGAACAAGTAAATTGCTTGCACCACATGTTTATGACAGATGCTAAAAGGATTCTAACGTGTAAAAGAACAGCTTCCCTGGTAGCACCTGCTTGGTGAAATACAGCAGAGATGGATATGGCATTTTGGGAAGCAGCTAGATTCCAAGATGAGAGCACAGACAAGCAGGTTTGTGGGATTTAGTACAGTGCCAAATGCTCATTGTCAGTGGTCTTAAATCCATAACTCATCTACCACCTGCAATGCCAGTGGGGCTGCAAGGCATCCAACCAGGAGGAAAATAACAAGCATGTCTGGGACAACTTTACTTACTGAGAGAAAAAGAGAGAATGGAATAGGGCTGTCCTCTAATGGAAAGAGACAAGAAAAGTGAGAGAAAGTTTCAAAGTAAACTTTAATGTCTGGCAGTTTAGTGAGATAATCATGTCCATAGGCTGCTCATGAGCTTCATCCTGAAGTCCTTGGTTTGAGTCCTTCACTTCATCTTGAAGTCCTGGGTTAGATTCTCTCAGTCTCCATTTGTCTGTGTGTGATTCAGAGTAAGTCACTTAATGATACAGTACTTCTGGAACTCTACTTAAAATGGTCATCAACACAGTTGAACAACCTGTTTAATGAAACATATAAATATAAATAGGACTCTGTCTATTTTCCCCTGTAGTCCTAGTGGGTGGCTTTTGCCAGAAAGGTACAGGTTAAGCACCTACTAATGCTGTTAAGCTCTAGTCTTGCAGTGCAGCAAAGACAGTGCCCAGCGCAAAACAGTGTCAGAAGCCTTTTACCTCTTTAAAAATTGTAACACACACACACACACACACACACACACACACACACAGAAAGTATAGCAGTGTGAAGTGTCTGACAAATTTTAAAGCACTTCAAATTCTGGCCACTGTTTGGCACCTCCAAGCATATTACACCTTTTAAAGCTGTAAAACACTTCACTCTCCAACATTTTGTTCTATAACTGGTACTATAAAGAACTGTGTGGAAGCACTAATTCTCATCTTCAGAGCTGTAAAACACACTACACTCAACACTTACTGTCTCTGCAAATGTTAGTACATTTGAGCAGCTAAAGCTATAAAGAAATATGGCTAGGTCCAAGTAGTTATATAGTCTTAAAGTGCATGTCAAGACTCACCCCTCAAGCCTTGTTTCGCTCCACTGTTGAACGTGTAACTACATGGTTATGATCAGAGACCAGATCATAATATTCCACAGTCTAAAAAATATCAGCGCGGCTTCAGATTTCCAGGCAGTATGCATTTTTATTCTTATAATGGAAAACAGGGACAAGTTAAAGCATACAGAAACTAGATGATTAAGTTCAGCCAAAATAGGCAGGCAGGTTTACATAAAAGGGGTAGAGCTAACAGGACACAACAGAAGACCACATAAAAGTAAGAACTGAGGGAATATGCAAAGACTTCCAAGTTGGGAACATTAAAGAAGATATGAATGAGACAAACTGAAAATACTAGAAAAATTTAGTAGGAAAACAAAGGAAAAGATTAACAGATTTGTTAGACAGGAAAGAAGAGAAAATATCAGATAAAGAAAGGAGAGAGTAAAAGAGGTGGAAGAACAGGGGCAATACCAGCTTAACAAGGGGAGGTAGGTGGTAAAGAGGAAAGAGTCAAACAATACTGAGACTTTAATTTGAGAAGTTAGGTATTGGACAAGTTGCAGAAAAAATTAACAGTAAATTGTAGATTAATGGCCTTCTTAAAATCAAGTTAAGACAGTACTTACCTAATCTTTAGTCCATGAGAGAAATTTTCACAGCCTCTGCTAACTCACATAAATCTTACTCCAATTCTCCTAGCTAGGCTGAGCTTCAGCTTCTCCTTACCTGATAAGACTGCAACAGTCTGCCATCGGGGTAACTCTGCACACTCCTACCCAAAAATCTTAAAACAGGAATTATTTTTGATAACACTTCCAGGGGGGTGAGTGTTGCAAGGTCATCTTTTTCGAGCATCTTACCCGGCTTAAATGCCCACTGGGTCAGAGGTGAATCATACAGTTCATTCAGTTCACCTTCTATGGGGTGTTGCTCTCAGTTACATTACTATCTGTGATATCAGAGATCAACACCTTGAAGTAACTGCATGAAAACATATTTCCCAATTTTGCCAAATCACAGAGCAATTTCCAGCTGTCACGTCAGTGTTCCTCAAGAGTGGTGCAAGTCCTTTTGCCTTTAGCAATGCTATGTCTTATGCCCTAGTTTGACTTCTGCACAATATTTGAGGTTACAACAACAGTTACAGGCTGACATTCCTTTGTCCCTTTCACAATAGTGCAAGAAGCTCCTACGACTCCACATCTCTCAGCTTCTGTTAATCTTTCAGACCAATAATTACTGAAATTGATGCGTAGATCCTCAGAGATTCATAACATTTGCTATGCATGCAGTCAAATAACCATAGAGCAGTCTTTCCAATGCAACCCATAAGAGTTGTAAGTGTATTAGCAACCTAATATATCAGCTGTTGTACTAGATTACTAGATGCCCTGATCAGGATGCAACTGTAACAAGACTATTTATTCTGGCCCTAGAACCCTGAAACACAAACTGAAAGAAAATTCCATTAGTCTGATGTTAACAAAGAGTTTGAACTTGGTAATATGAGAACTAACAATGATGCAGTCATTAGCATAAAGCAGCAATTTCAGTATCATATCAGCAGTATGTCAGACGTCTTCTGAAATCAATAAACAATGGCCTGTCAGACATATCAATGCCTGTCAACTAGTTACTTATTTCATGTGGTAATTACTAGACCAATGACCCCAGAGGGCCTTTTTAAGTGTAGTCATGCTTCCCAAATGTACCTGACTAGTTCTGATATCCCATGGATATTTTAAGGGGTATATACAAGTCTCGGCATATATGGTCAAGCATTTACAGGTTGCCTCTGTCCAACAAAGACACAGGTGCCAGACCAGGGGTAAGTTTCCAATTCTTCATACACTGGTCCAAGTTACGCTTGAACTGAGTTAGGTAAGAGCTCTGCCTCACATGGATGGGAAGTCTATTCCAGAAAAGGAGTCATCTCTGAGACGTACGTTTACTACAGGTTAAGTAGGTAAATGTACTGTTTCAAAGGCCTTTCTCAGTCACATCATGCACAATAGTAGATACAGCACATAACAATAAAGAAATGGATAACTGTGAGTATTCGGAGCACCATGACTGTGATCCTGGGATGAGTGGGACTACATAAATAAACAGAGAGAATATGCTTTAACTTCGAGGCTGTACTATCTCAGAGCATTCTCTCTACATCGAGGTACAGTAATCTTGGAGCTAATTAGCAGAGATCTCCCTCCACCCAAAAAGCTTCACAGTTGTTACAGCAAATTGTGACATTTACTGTATTTCAGAAGTCACACATTATTTTGCTACAAGGTGTCAATAAACACATACATTATTATATATATATATATTTATTTAAACATTTGTTTATTGGAAAAGTCTGACTGGGTCAGGTATACATTTTCAGCAGAGGCCTGGGGAGAAAAGCTCCAAATGATGCATGAAAGTTAAGACAATTTACATGAACAAGATAAAAACACGTATTAAAGCCCACATTAATAATAACTAAATACTAAACAAGTACAGAGACACAGATACAATATTAAATACAAAATAAGTACAGAGAGGTAGATACAATAATAAAGCATATACTAAATTAAAGTGGTAGATTGCAGTTGTTTTTATATATACATCAGGTAGGAGTAAGGTAAAGAGTGAGGATGAAAACATTAGATGCACGTAGATGCTTAGAAGGATGGGAAAGTTAAAGGTGTAGAAAAACGTAAAGTTTAGTCCAAAATGCTAGTGGTTAGTAGATGAAATTCTTGTTTTAGGGATAGAAAGGAAAGCCCCTAGAGAGTGACTGGAGTTCACCTGTTAGGGAAAGAGCAGGGGCAGGTCTGATGACATAGAAAATGTTTTTTAGGGTGCGTTTGAAGTTCTTAGAGCTCTCAATGGTAGTAATGTCTGTTGGTATGTATATGTGTGTGTGTGTATGTATGTGTATGTATATGTATGTATATATATATATATATATATATATATATATATATATATATATATATATATATATACACACACACATATACATATATATATGTATACATACACACACACACATATATTGGGCAGCATACAGCCATGCAGAAACACAATTATATAAGTGTTTAAAGGCAATAAGTTAAGAACATAACAAGAATAATATGCAATACCTTTTAAAATAAGAGCAAACACTATCCACAGTAAATCACAGCAGAAGCAGGAATAGTGTCACTGGTAGACAGGTATATCACATATGCTTTTAAAAAGTACTAGATGCTCATGTTGTTTAGAAAATACTTAGTCTTCTGCATCACTTAAGGGAAATGGGCCTGTAATGGTCTAGATGCTTAAGGTCTTTGCTGCGTTGAGACAACTGTTAATGTTTTAATGCTGACTTCCACAAGAAGGGAATACTGCTCTGGAAGCAAGAAGTCTTCCATTTTCAGCCACCATCTTAAAAAAAAAATTCCTTGGGTGAAGGCAGTTAAGTAGTGGGTAGTGTAGCTAAATCCCACTATGGAGATATTCATTCCATACTGTCCTCCTCTTGGTTGTTTTTGTTACGGCTCTATTGCTACCTGGGATGAACAATCTTATTGATCCTTTAACAGGGATTCATGTTGCTTTAGATGCTTTAAACTTTCACTGATGTCTTGCTGGCCTTTCAATGCCACACAACCTACTGTTATTCGTGCAGATCACACATTCTGGCTGTCAGTCATTATGTAGCTCCTAGTTTCACAGAGCACTGCCTTGGTCTTGTGAGTAGTGACTATGCTATTATAAAACTCTAATCAAGCTTCTAATATTCCCCCTAACATCACTAACTTGGACCCTCTGGACTGTGAAAAAGTTTCTCAGGTATAGAGGATTATAATTGGCTCGCAGTTCATAACGCACTTATTGTGTGTTTGAGACGTGAATGCCAAGAAGTTCACCTCAAGAGTGAAGCTTGAGAGAGGAATCTTGGCATCCACGTCGAGAATACATAATTTAGGGTTATGATTGGTGAGATGATCATAATTTTTTAAACTGCATAGTTCTTTATTTGCTCAATGCCAAAAAGTACAGTGTCATCCCCTTTGGGAAAAACTCTGTACCCATGAACTACCACATAGGCAGCAATCTACTTAACACCGAATGCGTGATAAGAGACCTTGGGACCCAGGTAGACAGTAGTCTCTCCTTTGATAGTCACCGCCACAATAGTCAGGAAGTCCTTCTACGTGGCACACCTCATCATAAAAGGGTTCTCAACCAGGAAAAAAAGAGGTCATTGTTCCCCTCTACTTGACACTCATTAGACCCATTATAGAGTACAACGCCCCTTTTGGAATGTACCTCACAAGACATCTGCAGCAGCTGGAAAGGCCACAGAAGCACCTCACAAAGTGGATTACTGGCCTCAAACAAATGCCCTACACTGACCGCCTCAAAAAAACTCCAGCTTTACTCCGTAGCATATCGCCTACTCCGAGATGTCAAACTTAGTGCTATTGGACATGCTACACCTAAAGAAATCCCAATCCCTCCGAGCTACACGCTCTAGGGACCTAAACCTTGTCACAACAATAAACAGGACATGCTGGAGGGATAGATTCCTGTCTCAGAGACTTCCCACACTCTGGAACAGGCTACCCATCTATGTCAAGCAAAGTTCTTCATTAGCACTCTTCAAGAAAAATTTTGATGAGTGGATGGGAAATAGGAAATACACCCCGGGGATCACTTCTGTGTCTCTGCTCGACAGTGGCACAGGAAAATAACTTTCTTGGGTGGCGTAAGCCAGGGAAGCTTGTTGGCTAGGCTTACGTAGGCCCTTGGGCAGATAGCCTAGTACCCACGTATGAACCTACGAACATATTACTAGTTACGGGAAAAAAGTCTTGAAGTGTTTTGCTGGCTTTCAAAGCCATAAAACACTTAACAGACACCATCAGAAAGGCAGCATAACACTGCATGTCACATTTACGATTACCTTTCACTCCTCTCTACTGTCCATATTTTTGGAGAACGTCCAGAGTATTGCTTCATATTTTTGGTTTGTTCCTCACAAAATCTGTGTTTTTGGACAAACCACTGAGGACTGAAGTTACTAAATAATGACATGCATCAAGGTTTCAGGGTTCGACTCCTTCAGAAAATACATCATCATCATCATCCCTCCTTTTCCCATTTTTTCTACATGGGGTTGGGGTATCATGTTAACCGTCGCCAGCTCTCTCGATTCAGTGCCACACTCCTGCCTTACTGTCACAGATCTTCTTACACACAATCCAGCCACCTCTTTGCTGGACGTCCTCACTTCCTCTTACCTTCCACCTCTATGTCCCAAATCTTCCTCACCAGATTGTCTTCTGCTTTTCTACACATGTACTCAAACCACTGTAATCTGTTCTCTTTGATCTTTTCTGCAACTGGAGCTACTTTGGCTTCTGCTCTTATGTCCTCATTTCTTTGTCTCTCCCACGGTGTGCATCTTACCACCTTTCTCGGACAATTCATTTCCATCACCTCTAGCTTCTTCAACTGTTCTGCCTTTTGTGCCCAGGTTTCTGTACCATATAGTAGTACTGGTTGCACCACTGTCTTGTACACCTTACTCTTCAACTTCTTTGACATTCTTGTATCATAGACTACACCTGACACTCTGACATTTGGCTGTAGCTCCTCTAATTCTAGCTTTGACCTCTTCATTCAGACTACCCTTCTCCTCAACCACCCCTCCCAGATACTTGAAGCTGTTTACCTGTTCCAATATCTTCCCTTCTATCTCTATTTTCAGCTTCTTCTGATTTCCCCAGTTTTCTGCCATTACTACCGTCTTATCTGTGCTTAGTTTCATCCTATGTGCCTTCAGATTTGCATTCCATTCTCCTATCCTTTGCTGAAGTTCTAGCTCAGAGTCTGCCTGTACTGCCACATCGTCTGCATACAGCAGCTTTGTTGATCTGTCCCCTCCAATCTGTTTGCTAATGTAGTCCGTTACCAGTATGAACAGCAGTGGGCTCAAAGCTGAACCCTGGTGTACACCCACTCCCACTGGGAACCCCACTTTGAAGCAGAACACTGTTCTACATAGTCTGCAGTAATTCTACCAATGCTTCTGGGACTTCAAACCACCACGGTACTGCCCACATCAGCTTTCTTGGGACCTTGTCATATGCTTTCTCCAAGTCTAGGAATGCCCAGTTGGACTCTCGCCTCATCTCTAGCTTCTTCTCAAGTATCTGTCTCAATGCAAACATCGGGGTCAATTGTGTTGCATCCTGATCTGAATCCAAACTGCTCATCTCCCATCTTACATTCTACTACTCTGCACATCTGTTTATCAATCACCCTCTCCAGAAGTTTCATGCAATGTGGTAGGAGTTTGATGCCTCTGTACTGCCCACAGTTGTGGATGTCCCCTTTGTTCTTGTACACTGGCACAAGTATGCTTATTTTCCAGTCATCTGGTATATGCCTCTCTCTCCAGACTGCTATAAGTACCCCCCGGAGCCATTTCTCCCCTAGCTCACCTAGCATCTTTGTCATATCTGCTGTGACCTCATCTGAGCTTACTGCTTTCTCTGACTTCATTTTCCTTAGTGCTGTTCTTACTTCCTCTAAGGTGGGTTCCTCCTCTTCTCTCATCATAGGCTGTTTCCTTCAGAAAATACATGAGAACACAAATCCTGTTATTCTACCAAGTTTCTAAGTTCATTGCAGGAACTTAGGGACACGTCACCAAAATGGACAGCAGGCAGAAATCATTTTTTATTCTGTTGCTGTCATTTGCTGGTCAGTACAGGCAGATTTTACTGCCTAGTGTAGGACCCGACATTAATAATTTTCTCAGGGGGTGCTTAACATTTGTTACGGTTGGGTCATGCACCATTCTGGTGCTTAACTGTTTGCCATTTTTCAAATACCATAGCGTAATCAGCACACACCATGAACTACAATGGGTTAGTGCATCTAGCCAGCCTAGTAATTACCTATGAACTTCTCCTAAGCCCCTTACCATCCAGTGACGTAGTGAAGGGTAAAGACTCTACACACAGGCATTGGCAGAGAGCTCATGAGTGGCCATACATCCAGGAAGATGTGAACATTAGTTACCCTCCAATTCTTTATTCTTCTAACAGTGGTCTAGCAAATGTCTGGGACTGCAAGAACGGCCCTTTCACCAAGCCTGATTCTTGGCACGTTCAGCTGCTGCCATTATGGGGGGCAGTCAGACAGGTCAGAAGCTTCTCTTCCCATGTCTTTCAGTGGCCAGACTGAATTGCTGGCACTTGCATAAGTGTTCTGGGTCCATCTCCTCTTCCAAGCAAGACAGAACATGCCAATGCATGCCCTAAGTCCATTACCTGATGGTCACACGAACAGTTTACTGGCCATGGGGCTACCTTCCTAGGGAGTTCCAATAGCAATCTGAGTACTGCTAAACAGATGTTATTTAACCTAGATGTTGGCATACAGGATCAACTACACGTAGAAGTAAGGAATGCTCCAATTTCTGACAACTTTACACAGCAGCTCAGCAGTTTATTAAAAACGACTGAAAAACTAAGAATGCTTTAAGTGCGTTTTCTCTTTTAAATAACTGTATTCCATATTTCTTCTCTTCAAATGTTGACATGAATCAACAGATCACAATCAATTACACCTGTCTATCTATCTATCTATCTATCTATCTATCTATCTATCTATCTATCTATCTATCTATCTATCACATTCGTTAACCTGGAAGATTAAAGAGGAAGGATCCCATTTTCACTGGAATCCAGGGAAGAAGAGCTGCAAGACATCAAATAATCAGGACTGCACATGGTATACAGTACATAACAGTGACTCTGACAATTACTTAACAATATCAGTAGTATGAAATACAAAATTAATAGTACAAAATAACCCAAGAAGCTATATAAACAGACTCTGTAATATACCTGCAATAAAGCTGACTGCTGCAAGTAATTCTGAATGTTAACCAATGAACAGATATAAAAAATGAGCAAAGTTGAAAAGCACTGATCAGACAAAGCATATATACTTAAAAAGGCTACAGGCTGCCTGGTATCAAACCCTGTACAACAGAAGCTACAGCATGCAACCTTAAACTCTGCTCCAACTGCCAGACAATATAAAATTAATGTTTAGTTAATAGCAAAGAAACTTATGTTCTCATGCAGTTCAATTATAATTATGTTTTTAAGCTACAGCTTATATTTGTGCAATCAAATTATCAAGTTACACTACAGCAACAGGTCCAAGATTTAGGATAATATTTCAATACACATTTAAATGCATTCTTGTTAGAAATGTATCTTAAAGGATAGGGAAGCCTAACCTAGTCTGTACCAATATATGCAGGGTGGCATGCATCTAGCATTATGAACTAGGTGACCACTGGAAAATCTCAGATCACACTCATTTATTCCACACAAAATAATGAAACGAAGCCATGTTGAGCTTAGCCACAATTGCATACAAAGACTTTTGCAGCTTAGAAATGACTAAGGAGATGAAGTAATCTTCATACTGTATGAGTCTGGTACTCCTGCAATGTTTAGCCATATCACTGGAAACAATGCTGATACTCAGCAGTGTAGAACCAGAAGGTACATCATCCTACTTTACGGATTAAATCCTCTCTCTTCCTAGAAACCAAAATGGCAGTAGTGCAGAACAAAAACTAGTAACCAAGTAAACTGCACCAAAGGAAATGACCTCCAGGAAGTAGGAGACCACACCAGCATATAAAGAGTATTAATAATATTTAATACAGAGAAAGTACACAAGGTTAAATATATATACAAGGTTAAGCACTTTCGCCCTGTTCATGTGTTAAAGGACTTTATCAGAATAATTATTAATTAACTTCTTAAAGAGTCGACTCTAAAAACAGATCAAAATGGTAGAACAGACGTTCAAAATTCAGCTACCAAGCCTTATGAAGTCAAAATAAAATAAGGCAAAAAATAAATAAATAAGCTAAAACTCAGCAATTCATGTCATTATAAACAGTAACATTATTAAAAAAATCATAGTACATATAGTTAACCAATCAGGTTGAGCCAAATCAGATAAGTGTACAAACGTATAATTTTGTCACCTGAATGTTTAACACAGGAGCTAGTGAAGTCTGTTAATTTAAACCAGGTGGGTGGGAAGCATTTAGCCTAATCTGCCATAGTAACTCTATATTTGACTTTGTTTTCCCAAGCTCCACTTCTAGGATTGGGCTTTGATATTTCCAAAATAAGAAATACAAAAATTGTCAAAACTACTGCATATCAAGAAGTTTTTGTATAATGCATTCTTGGAATTCCACTTCACAATATCATAGCAGTGCTTGTAAACTCTTTTTCTTAGTGCCATGTTTTTCCAACATAAAAAAGACATACAGATGGCACATAGTGCCAAGTAAACAAGACATTTACTTTGGCAGTTACAATGTGTAGTTTACTAAACCAGTACCCTGTCAATTTTCAGTGAGAACTTGTCACTACTAAAAATATATAGACAATGCACAAAATAGCAGCATTTCTGCATGCCTGGTTTGACAATAAATTTTTATCATTGTAAAAAGAATTAATTTCTAAAATTTCTTTCAAGTTATTAGATGCTTTGTAAACAAAACACGTTTTTCTCCTACTAGGGCTGAAATTGAATGATTAGCTTTAAAAATAATTTTCTTTTAGTGATCACAGGATCATAAAAGGTTACTAGGATAATGGCCCCAGGGCCCTTACAATCCCTGAATCCATGGCTGTGTTACAAGTTTCTGTGTTGCCCATACCTTACTTGGACAGAAGGAAGTTTCTCTGTTCACCTGTGAGAGAGGGGAGCTCTGAACAGCCTATCTGTCCCTGGAGGAGTGGTTTCAGCCCAGAAATTAGTAGTTTATCAGCTATTTTGGGCTAATTTCTCTCTCTTTCACTTCCCTGCTATAAAAACCACATTTTTGCTGTTTTGCGCACTGGCCAGTGGCAGTTAGCTAGAGTTAAACTATTCTCGGCTCCACGAAGTCTACTCTTCAATTTTTCCCTTGGAACTAGACAAACCTTCAACTTTAGCACTCAAACCATTAATTTCACAGTCAAGCACTTGCTTCAAACTCATAGCAAGCACTAATTAACCCTAGCAATAGACCTCCCTATACTGTCCAGAAGGACAAGGCTCTCTATTCGTCCCCACCAGCCAATCAGAAAAACAGGTTACTCTACCTATTCAAGCATGTCCAAAGGGCAGTTTCCGGGGTACTCTCCAGTCCAACTCGTGAATCTGGGCATTTTGAGGCAATGTTCCAACTGCCTCATGCACACAGACAACCCTCTCCTCCTACCACCAAACACTAATATACGCGATAGATGCAATTATACAGCCAAACTGGAGGCAAAGCTCTCTCAACCCAAGACTGGAACTGACAGTCAAGAGGAGAAGGGTAATACTTGCAACACACCACCAGCCTTACATAGACCTAATAAACCAACACCGGCAAATGACACACATGAATACATGAAAACATACTCGGAGGCTCTAAATAAAAATCTGCAAAAGCAACAGAGACCTCCAAAGCAGACATCGAAGCAACCTCCACACCCCATTACCAACCGTGAAACACATACTTCACATAATCAGTGTGCCATGCAATCACAGCCCTTAAGGCAAAATAACATACCCAACACACTAGTAATAGGCGACTCTATAGTCAGGCACACTGATGTCCCACTAACAAGGCTGGACAAGAAGAAGGTTACAGTTAGCTGCCTGTTGGGCGCCAGGATCCACCACATAACACAAGCACTCAGGTTACTCCAGAACAAGTACAAATACGACTCTGTCATTGTCCATGTTGGTGTGAATGACCTGAGACGTACCTCCCTGGACTACATGAAAAGAGACATGGAAGAGCTCTCTGATCATGTAGCCCAGGCCGATATGAACCTGACCCTGACTAGTATCCTGCCCTCACCAAGAATGATGCCACAGTATAAAGAAAAAAATGATCAATTTCAACAATTGGCTAAGTTTCTGGTGTCATTCAAAGGGGATCCAGTATCTGTCCGCCTGGGATGACATGCTCGACAAGCCACGTTGCTTTGCAAGAGATGGCTTGCACCTGTCACCCTTAGGCTTTCGAATACTGGCCAAGGTTCTTGCTGCCCCCATAGTTCCGTTTCTAGGCAAGGCTCAAAAGACAAACCCACCACCATAAATAGCACAAGTAACCAAAAACTGAGGGTAATGCTACTCAACGCCAGAAGTCTAAACCTCAAAATGCACGCACTTGAGGCACTCCTCAGTATGGAGAACATCGACATATGTGCAGTAACAGAAACCTGGTTTAAGGCTCCTAAGAGGACCCCAGCACTACCAGGCTATAACTCATACCATATCTTTTGGCCACAGAACCAGGACCGAAACACAAAAGGCAGGGTTATATCCATATTCATCAAGGATACCCACACCTTCAGGTTAGTGGCGCAGCATAATGCATCAGAGATCATCCATGTGTAACTAACAATGGGCAAAACTGCAATCCAAATTGTAGCTTACTACAGATCACCCACCATGACCCAGGACCCCCATTCCGCATTTCTGGAGACACTGGGAAATATGAAGGTCCTACCAAACACCCTAATACTGGGTGATTTCAATTATCCAAACATAAACTGGGAGAACTACTCAAGTACTAACTCCCTTGCCCAAAGCTTCCTAGAATTTATAAACTTGGATGCCCTGGATCAACTGGTCAACACCCCCACCAGAGGGAACATATTGGACATGGTCATCACCAACATGGGCGACCGGTGTTCCACACTGGAGGTCAACCCCTCGCTGGTTAGATCAGACCATAGACTAATCATGCTGGATATCCACATTCCGCCCCCACCCCCAGTCAAAGAAACCACTGTGAAAAACTTTTCAAAAGCAAACTTAACATTACTTAAGACCGGGGTGGAAAGTTTCACAGCCCCCATGCTAAAGGACAATGCTGTCCAAGCTGCTGAAACCTTTACAAAGGCACTCTATGAGCATCTGCAGGAATGCATGGATTGTGCTATCACAAGTAAAACCAAGACTCACTCCTCCAAGAAAAGGAAACCAGTCTGGTGGACCCCTGCCATAAACAAGCTATACAACAGGAGGAGGAAACTAGTACAGAAAAGAGTAAAATCCCAAGAAGGAAAGACATCCCTGATCAGTATCTGCAAGAAACTACGATCCCTCATTAAATCATCCAAAAATTGCCAGTGACTCCAAAGATAACCACAAAGCATTCTTTAGCTATGTCAAGAACCTAAGTGGAAACTCTCAGATCTGCTCTGTTAGTGCAGAATGGCACAAAATACACTAAACCGACTGATATTGCCAACATTCTGGCAGACAGGTTTAGTGCAAACTTTACCCCCCTCTCACCCCCTAAAGGGCCCATAACCATACCAGAAGACTGTAGGGCCCCGTCAATCACCAACACACAGGTTAAAACAGCCCTATCCAAAGCCAAAAACACAGCTTCAATGGGACCGGACGGTGTCCCAGGCTGTGTCTTACAAGAGCTTCAAAATGAACTAACCCCTCACCTAAACACACTGTTCAAACTCAGTCTCTCTACAGGCTATGTACCCACAGAGTGGCGCACAGCAACAGTTATCCCACTCCACAAAGGCAGAGCCACAACAGACCCTGGGAACTATCGCCCTATAAGCCTGACTAGCCTGGTCTTCAAGGCTATGGAGCGCATCATCATGGCACTCATTAACAGACAATGGAAACCTCCAAACCTTGGACCCTACCCAGTTTGGCTTTGTTAAGGGCAGATCATGCCTCCTAAACCTGGTGGACTTCTTTGAGACAGTTACCAAGGCATTAGATGAGGGAAAGGAGATCCACACAGCCTACCTAGACCTCACAAAGGCTTTTGACACCATTCCCCATTTTAGTATTATAGACAAGCTCACCAGCTTGAACATAAACCCCCATGTCACGAGATGGGTTGCCAACTGGCTCATGGGAACCCACATGGTGAGAGTTACAGGTTCTACGTCCGACTCTAAACTGGTTACTAGTGGCGTCCCCCAGGGCTCAGTCCTAGGACCCCTCCTGTTCAGTATATACTTCTCAGAGGTACAGGCAAGCATAGGAGGACTATGGCTGACCAAGTTCACAGAAGACTGCAAACTAGGGGCCATAACTGATTCTCCGGCTGATACAGACACCCTCCAGAAGGGTCTCACTGAGACGGATACCTGGTGTCAAAAATCATGGCCTCAAGCTAAATGCCAAAAAGCGCATAGTCATCCCTTTTGGAAAAAATAAAGTACCCGTGAACTACCACATAGGTGGTAATACAGAAAATGTAATAAGGGATCTGGGGACCCAAGTAGATAGTAATCTCTCCTTTGATAATCATATTGCCAAGGTGGTTAGAAAATCCTTCTAGGTGGCCCACCTAATCACAAAAGGGTTTGCTTCTAGAACAAAAGAGGTTATTGTACCTCTTTACTCATCACTCATTAGACCCATCATAGAATACAACGCCCCATTTGGGATGTACCTTACAAGACACCTGCAACAGCTGGAAAGACCACAAAAGTACCTCACCAAGAGGATTACTGGCCTCAAACAGATGCCCTATGCAGCCCGACTCAAGAAACTCCAGCTGTACTCGGTTGCATACTGCTTACTCAGAGGTGATCTCTGCCTGACATACAAGGCCATGTCCAACCCAGAATTGATGGACATGCTCCACCTAAAAAAAAACAAATCCCAGAGAGTCGCACACTCTAGAGATATAAACCTCACCACAACGATGGTGGAGGGATAGATTCCTGTCCCAGAGACTCCCCATGCTTTGGAACAGGATTCCAATCAGGCAGAGCCCTTCACTAACACTCTTCAAGAGAAATCTTGATGGGTGGATGGGAAACAGAAAATTTACCCCGGGGATCACTGCAGTGGCTCTGCTGGACAGTGGCACAGGGAACAAATGGCTCTGCTGGACAGAGGCACAGGGAACTAATCTAAGGGGGTGGCAAAAGCCAACACATTCTGGCTAGGCTTATAAATATCCTTGGGCAGATAGCCTAGTACTTACCTATGAACCTATGAACAAGCCTAGCCAAGTTCAACCAGTGTTCCCAAGGGTGGCTGGTTCAAACAGACATTAAAATCAGCATCTGTTGCCCCTGTCCAAGAGGGAGACAGGTGGAACCCCCGGGGTGAATTTCTGGTTAGCCATCCAATCGTCCAAATTACGCTTAAATAGAGCCAATGAGGGACTTTGTTTAACATGAATATCAAACTTATTCCAAAGGTGGGGCAACCTCTGTGAGACAAATCTGTCTCTCCAGCAAGTTCTGTTGATGTCATATACTAGGTTAAGGTCCTTTGAGCGAGTGACCCATGCGTGATTTGACTTGCGAATGTGCAGCATTTCCATGAAAGCTGGGTCAGAGATTGCTCTATATGCAAGGCACAGGTCGCCTTTGAGACATCTGTACAACACAGGGTAAAGTGACAATGATTTCAGTCTGTCCACATAAGACAGATCTTGAAGACCCTGAACTTTATTTGTAAGGAACCTTTGTGGTCTCTCCAACTGCTTCAGGTGTTTGGAAAGGAACACACCAAAGGGAGCATTGTACTCTATTATTGGCATGATGAGAGAAGAGTACAGGGGGATAGAACTTTTTTTTCGGGAGAAAATGCCCTTACTTACAAAATGCGCAATATAAAATTCCCTTCTTACCACTGTGGAGACATGGTGATTGAAGTTCATAGGTTCATACTAGGCTATCTGCCCGAGGGCATTTACAAGCCTAGCCCATAGTTTTGTGGCTTACGCCACCCCTTTAGTATGGGGAACTATACCCATTATTTTGCTGTGCCTCTGTTGAGCAGTGACACTGAGGTAATCCCTGGGGTATATCTGCGATCTCCCATCCATTGGTCAAGATTTCTCTTGAACAAGGCCAGAGGTGCTCTGCCTCACATATACGGGATTTTATTCCACAGCATAGGAGTCTTTGGGTGATGAATCTATCCCTCCAGCACGTCCTATTAATAGCCGTGTCGCATAGGTTTAAGTCTCCGCCCTTGTGGCTCTGATGGATCTAGATTTTTGAGGTGAAGCATATTCATCAAATCTGGGTTTGACATGGCCTTGTATGTTAGGCAAAGGTCACCTCTGAGCAAGCGACTCAATAGAGCTGGAGTTCTTTCAGTCGGGCAGCATAGGACAGATGTTTGAGACCCTTTATCCTTTTGGTGAGGAACTTTGTGCCCTCTCCAGCTGCTGCAAGTGTCGGGTCAGATACATTCCGAATGGGGCATTGTACTCAATCATTGGTCTGATGAGTGATGAGTATAGGGAGACTATGACCTCCCTTGATCTAGATGAGAATCCCTTCATGATAAGGTGGGCAATGTAGAAGGTCTTCCTAACTACTTTAGCTACATGGGTGTCGAATGACAGACTACTATCAACCTGGGTCCCCAGGTCCCTGATAACTTCTTCTGTACTCAGTGGATTGCCACCTATTTGGTAGCTAGGGGTAACCTTGTTTTTCCAAGGGTATGACTATGCATTTTTGGCATTTAACTTTAGGCCATGGCTCTGGCACCAGTTATCCGTTTCTGTGAGACCCTTCTGAAGGATATCTGTGTCAGATGTGTTTTCTACTATGGCCAGTTTGCAGTCATCTGCAAACTTTGTCAGCCATAACCCTCCTGTGTTTGCTTGTACTTGGAAAAGTAGATGCCAAACAAGAGTGGGCCCAGGACTGAGCCCTGTGGTACACCACTTGTGACAGGCTTTGAGTCTGACATGGCGCCAGCAACTCTGACCCTGTGGGTTCTGTCACTCAGCCAGTTTGCAACCCATCTTGTGATGTATGGGTTAACATTTAAGCTGATGAGTTTTCAATGATAGGTATTGTATCAAAGGCCTTCGCCAGATCGAGGTAGGCTGTATGGACTGCCTTTCCCTCATCAATGGCTTTGGTGACTGTTTCGAAAAAGTCAACCAAGTTTAGAAGGCATGATCTGCCTTTGACAAAGCCAAACAAGGCTGCTGTCCACCTGTGTGCCAAGATCTCTCACTACTGCTTGTGTGCTTAGGTTAATTCTATTGATGTGGTAGTTTGCAGGAACATCATCTTTGCCAAAGGGGGTGATAATGCATTTTTTTGTGCTAGATTTAAGACCATGACTTTGCCACCAGTCATTTATTCTGAGTAAGACCTTCTTGCAGGATGCTGGGTTTCAATGACTGGTCCCAGTCTGCAGTCATCAGCAAACTTTGTCAACCAAAGTCCTTTAGTTTTAGCCTGTACTTCAGAGAAGTAGATTCTGAATAGTAGGGGTCTCAGAACAGATCCCTGTGGAATACCACTGGTTACAGGTCTGCTGGAGGAGGTAGTGTCCCCTATTTTGACTGTATCATTTCTATCAGTGAGCCAGTTTGCAACCCACCTGACAATATATGGGTTGATACCCAGCTGGGTGAGTTTATCAATGATGCCCGAGTGGGGGATTGTGTTGAAGGCCTTGGCTAAGTCTAGGTAGGCCGTATGTACAGATCTGCCCTTGTCTAGGGTTTTGGTGACTGTCTCGAGGAAGTCCACCAAGTTTAACAGGCATTATCTCCCCTTGACAAAGCCAAACTGGGTGGGGTCGAGCATTTAGAGATTTCCTATATCCTTGTTAATGAGGTCCATGATGATTTGTTCCATGGCCTTGCAAATAAGCCTAGTCAGGCTAATGCGTCTCTAGTTCCTGGGGTCTGTGGATGTACCCCGTTTGTGCAAAGGGATGACAGCAGCTGTTTTCCATTCCACTGGGATAAAGCCTAGGCTTTAAGTAGGCTGTGACTTAAAAGCCTGCTTAATGGTGATGTTAATTCCTGCTTTAACCCATGTAGAACACCAGGATGTTGTCTGGTCCTATACAGGCTGTGTTTTGGCCTTGGGGAGGGCGTTTAAGACCTACTCCTAGGAGATACTAGGCAGGGGACAGATGTTAGAGGTGTTTTGGGGTATACGTGGTGGGGACAGGGAGTGAAGTTTTCACTGAAAATGTCAGACAGCAGGTTTGCTATATCCAGAGGTTCTATATATACAGTACCATTATCTAAGAGTTAAGCGCAAATCTGGGCCTTACCTTTGAGGTTACAGACATAACTAAAGAACGCATTATGGTTATCCTTAGTTAGGGAAGCTAATTTGGATTCATAGTTAGCTTTGGAGGACTTCACTAGAAGTCTTATTTGCTTTAAGTTGAGGAAGGAGTGTTTCCAGTTTTGAGACCGTTCCTTCCTACTCCTAGAAAGCAATTTCTTTCTCCTGTTGTATAGCCTATTAATGGGAGTTGTCCACTAGACAGATTTGTTTTTCCTTGAAGATCTTGCTTTGGTTATATCAGTAAGGCAGAGTCAGTACAATTGTACAGGTGCTTGTATAAAGCATTGGTGTATAACTCAGCATAGGTGCCTGTTCCATCAGTGGGGAGAGAGGAGCTATGAAGCTATTTATGCTGTCATGTAAAAGGCTGTAATTGGCCTTGGAGAAGTTTTTAGTGTAGTTGTTGCTAAGTGGGGGTGGGGGTTGTGTTGTAGTTACCTCTAGCAATACTGACTTGTGGTCAGATGTCACCAGGGATGGTCACATACTGTTGCTGATGCAGCGGTCCCCCCCATGTTGATGATCACCACTCCAGGATGTTTGAGTCCCTTGTGGGTGCGTCATCCATCTGGTCTAGGGCATTGAAGTGAAAGAAGTCCAGAAACCTTTGGACAAGTGAGTTAGAACAAGCATAATTTACCCAGTCTATGGGCAGGTAATTAATGTTACCCAAAACCAGGGTGTTTGGTTGTATCATGACTAACTCAAGTAGATCCAATTACGTGGAATGGATGCCCTGGTTCATGGAGGAGGTCCTATAGCTAGCAATGACCTGAAGAGGGGTCTTACCTACAGTCAATTGCACCTGAAGTAATTCAAGGGATTTGTGCTGTTTAACCAATCTAGAGCTGCGTTTATCTTCAATGGATACTGATACACCACTTCCTTTAGGTCTCATGCCTTCAGTTTGTGGTCTGGACGTGTGCAAGGAAATGTAACCTGGTATAGCTGGGGTGCTCTCCACAGTCTTAAACCAGGTCTCAGTGGCTGCACAAATGTCAGCATCTTCCAGGGTGAGGACTGCTTCTGGTTTAGACTCTTAGCGTTTAAACAGCATAACTTTGAGGTTGTTTTTAGAGAGTATTTTTACGTCGGGAAATTTGTTCTTCTTGTTGTGTCTTTCTGCTTATCCCGGTTAGGGGTCGCCACAGTGGACCTCCAGTCCACTAATGTTTGGTAGTGGATTTTTACGTGCCGAGTTACCAGCCCTGACGCACAACCTTCAACGAAGGCACGCCCATTCACACATGCCTCCACACAGAAGACGCTCTAGCTGAGAATCGAACAGGACAATGTCTTGCTGTGAGGCAACAACGCTACCACAGCACCACTTCTTGTGACACTGCCTAAAAAAGGCATTATTGGGATGGCAAGAGCCTTAGCCAGTAACCAAAATCCCAGAGGTGACAGATGAAGACCATCTCTGGTAAAGCATCAATGTCTGTCGACCTTGTCAACCCAGGTTGACAGATACTGGATCCCCTTTGAATGACACCAGAAACTAGGCCAATTGTTGAAGTCAGTCATTTTTTGTTTGTATTGAAGTATCAACCTAGGCAAAGGGAAAATGCTGCTTAAGGTTAGGGACATACCTGCCTGACACACACACAATCCAAGAGCTCACTCATTTCTCTCTTCATATAGTCCAGTGAGGTACATCTCAAGCTGTTCACACCAACATGGACTATGACGGAGTCAGAACAGTGCCTGTTGTTGAGAGACTTGAGTGCGTGTGTGATGTAGCGGATCCTGGCACCTGACAGAGAGCTGACTGTGACCTTTTCTTTATCCACCCTGGTGAGAGGGTCATAAGTATGTCTCACAATTGAGTCACCTGTGACTAAGATGTTTGTTTTTGTGTTATGCGTTAGGGGCTTGATTGGTGAGACACTGGTGTGTGATATATTACGTGTACTATGTTATGCAGTGAATGTATTATGTGAAGTGTGTTTGTGTTTGGAAGGTCTCTGATGTTTAGGTACGCTTCTTGTAAGGACCTCAGCATATGTAGGTTTACATGTTGTTGGTCTGGTAGGTGCCAGAGGTGAGGTGTGCATGCTGACAACCTGCTTAGTATCAGATGGACTGATTGGTGAGCGAGAGAGCCTGGATTCTAGGTTATTGATATAGATGTATCTCTCAGATAATGAATTTGTGTGGACTAGAAGAAATGGTTGCCAGTGTGCATGAGGCAATTGCTAAATTGTCTCAGGATGCCCATGTCGATAAGGCTGGCTGGAGAATCTGTGGGAAATTGCCCGTCCATAATGCTAGGTAAGTTGATGTGGTCAGAAAACAGGGAGAGAACAGGAAGGAACAGATAAAGTACAGGACAGGAGAAGTGGACAAAATATAAAGGGCTAGTGGAAGGATCTGTGTTGGTACCTCAGGAGCTATGCTGAATGTTTCACCTGTCAGTGAGGGACAACCATGAAAACTCACCGATGGAGCACCAGCAGAGTAGCATGGGAAACTTTGCAAAAGTGTTTGCATCTATAACCACCAATGGTGCCCACTGCTGCATGGCAGTGCGTGATGCACAAACATGGTTCTATGTAGCAAATGAGCACAAACTGATCTAAATAAATTAACCAATAAAAAGCTCAAAACTGAGCCTTGTTCCAGCAACCTTCAATTGGATGAGTTCTGCCTGCACACTCCTGACACTAGGGTGCAGGGAAACCCTCTCCAACAAACAATGGCCTGGTTTAGTGCTCAGATTATACAAACAAAACTGGATTCAACAGGTCTGAATCTAGTCTATGCTACACCAAACAAAGTGCAACCATTTCAGAAGAAAAAAAAAGTTCAAATAAACCGTGATAATGTAAAAGTGCAACATACGGTGAAAATTCTACTTAAGTTTTGCAGAGATCAGCAGATACCTTGGATATGCTTATGTAGCAAATGAGAGCAAACTGATTTAAACAAATTAACCAATAAAAAGCTCAGAACTGAGCCCTTTCCAGCAGCCTTCAATCAGATGAGTTCTAACGGCACATTCCTGCCACTAGGGTACAGGGGAACCCTCTCCAATAAAAGATGGCCTGGTTTATTGCTCGACTTATACAAACAGAACTAGATTCAGTCTAAATCTATTCTATGCTACGGCAAACAAAGTGCAACAATTAAAAAAAAAAAAAAAAAAAACAGTTCAAAATAAGCAGTGATATTTTAAAAAAATGCAGTTCCAAAGTGCAATATTACTAGCAAATCATCAGTTATAGTCACTTAACTGTGTGCACCTAAAACGTCTTGACTGTGAAAAAATAAGGGTACAAAGTATTCCCTAAGCCACTATACAGAAATGAACACTAGTCCTACAAAGCTAGACTAATGACTGTTTAACTTGATCATGACAGCAAAGTTAGTGCAAAGACAGCTATCTTCACTCACAGACAGCCCCTATACCAAGCAATGATAGCCCAATTCTTGACCTTGTGCCCATCAGAAGTCTTGACACTCATAAAAGTAACTTATTATGAACACAGTAATGTACTTCAGATTTATTTCATACAAACACCCAATAGCCCATGAATTCTAACTTATTACTCTCAAATGCATATCAGAAGTGTGAAGCCAGATGGGTAACTGAGCAAATGACCGGAGGCTAAGTTACATTTATGTACAAACAATCCCCTCTCCACAGTTATAGGCACTTTGTCATGCATACCTCATCTGACTGTGATAAAAAAATATCTTAGTGCAAGAAACAGGAACAATCCCAAAATAATGAGCGACAAAGGGACAGATTTGTTTTATTCTTATATACTTAGAAAGTTGGTAGAAAAAAGTTTTTATATTGGTATGCATTTTTTTAAAGTATATGAAGTGGAAAACCTCACATATTTCATTATTTAGTAATGTCAGTCCTCAATGATTTGCCAAAAAAAATCCCCACAAACTTAGGAACATTCTGTGAAATTAGGGTCAGTTTTAATTTTGTTTCACACTGTCAGTAGCCAGAGAGTAAATATTTTAATTTATTTCAAACAGATTAACACTAGTCCTGTAAAGCCAAACCTAAGGCTGAGCAAATGGCAAGAGGGTAAACTGTTTTTATCATCTTCCATACCTCTTACTTAATGAGCAAAATCCTCAATAATTTGAGGCAAATTCAGGGGCACGTTGTAAAATCATAGATAGTTTCAATTTTGTTTCACATAAACAGCAGTGGCACAGAGTAAATGTGCTTATTCCACATAAATGACAAGTAGTCTTACATTCACATTTAAAACTGAGCAAATAAATTGCAAAGACAGTTTTGGCACTTCATGAACTGTCCAGTATGACAACCACAGCATAAGTATGTGCAACAATAACAGTGGTCAGAACAGGAAGTCTTGGTACTAATGACACAGACACAGAACAAGGTGATTGCTGTAAAACTGGAATAAAACTCCAATATGCTGAAGAAAAAAACCCCAATGTCAAGAAACTTCTTTATTAAAACAACAAAGCTTTCGGGTCTACACTCTTTCTCAATGTGAATATAAAACACATGTATTAACCCAGTTTAAATAGGAGCAAATCACATCATGTGACTACAGCCAGTTCATCACGAGTGCCATTTAAAACAACAGTCACCTATAACATATAAAAAACTTATATATATATATATATATATATATATCACACAATGTCTACACAATACTCCTGACAGCCAAAAAGTATATATTTAAAGTGACAGCAAACTGTAATAGTCTGAATGTGGTCTACCTGGCAACCTGTGGTCAATGCCCATCTTTTTACGTAGGCAAGACCACAAAAACTTAAAGAACGTATCATAGAACACAAATCAGACATCTGAAGAGTGAATGATAGGAATGCATTGTGTAGACATATGTGCACGAACACTGACCACATCTTTAAGTTTAGGGCTATAGAAATGGTGGATAAAGGCATCGGGGGGTGGGGTGGTGATATAAATAATTTACTAGAGAACAAGGAATATAGCTGGATATAGAGACTAGCAGCTGATATTAAACCTGGCCTTAATGCTGCTGTGACCATTAAACCTGTGCTGGTTAAGTTGCAACAAAGTAAACTTTGATGTTTGTGTGATTGATATATATACATATATATATATATATATATATATACATATATATATATATATATGTGTGTGTGTGTGTGTATATATTGTTGTTTTAAATGGCACTCGTGATGAGCTGGCTGTAGTCACATGATGTGATTTGCTCCTATTTAAACTGAGTTAATACATGTGTTTTATATTCACATTGAGAAAGGGTGTAGACCCGAAAGCTTTGTTGTTTTAATAAAGAAGTTTCTTGACGTTGGCCTTTTTTTTCTTCTACTAATGACACAGACTCACATGCTTGCAATTCCTATTAAGAAATATAAATATTGCTATTGTGAGTTTAGGATCAAATTGTACAAATGAGCACTCAGAAGTAATACAACTATTAGATTAACAGTTTGAGGATGTGTATTATTAAATTCTAATTCTACCATCCTCCTCCCAGAATACTACATTAATAAAATGAAGGGCTTTTTGTAATTTCAGTGATGAGGATTTGTGTACATGGTGCTGTGACTGACAAAATCCTGTTCCAAAGCCCATATCAAAAGAACACAAATGTCTAAAAGATTTTTGCATCTCTGCATTTCTGTTTGTATTTTCAGTTATGTTACAAAAGAGTAAAACTTTCTTTCGGCTTTTCCCGGTTAGGGGTCGCCACAGCGGAACTCCGGTCCGATAATGATTGGTAGTGGATTTTTACGGTGCCGAGTTGCCAGCCCGACGCCCAACCTTCAAAGAAGGCACACCCATTCATGCACGCACCTACCTGCATGTCTTTAGAAGAGTCAAAGACCTTATTTTCACTGCATTATTATGCCAAAAAGCGCATTTAAAAATTACATAAATTATTTTCAATCATTTTATACAATTTTCAGTTTAATGCATTTATGACCATGTACTGGGGTACAGTTCTGCACATTTATATGCTGTGTTTGTAAGCTATATTTTAATGAAATCTGACTTAAACAAATTTTTTTGCATGTATTGCAATGTTGTGTACCTTGTTCCATTTGTTCTCCCCACAGTTTTTGTGAAGCAGTCAGTGACATGCGCATGCCCACCACACACACACACACACACACACACACACACACACACACACACACACACACACACACCCAAAGCATGACAGCACATGTACTCCTACTGCAGTATTAAACATATTCTGCCAAAGCATGACAGCACATCCACACCTAGAGCAGTATTAAGCATATTCTGCCAAAGTATGACAGCACATGCACACTTACTATTAAACATATTCCGCCAAAGCATGACAGCACATGCAGACTTACTGCAGTATTAATCATATTCTGCCAAAGCATGACAGCACATGCACACTTACTGCAGTATTAAACATATTCCGCCAAAGCATGACAGCACATGCACACTTACAGCAGTATTAAACATATTCCGCCAAAGCATGACAGCACATGTATACCTACTGCAGTATTAAACATATTCTGCCAAAGCATGACAGCACATGTTCACCTACTGCAGTATTAAACATATTCTGCCAAAGCATGAGGGCACATGCACATCTACTGCAGTATTAAACATATTCTGTCAGGAAGTCACCAGTGCACTTTGCACATATGTTTAGCAGAGAATAAATCCTGCTCTTGTTGGGTACAGTGCAGTTATGTTGACAACTTGAGACTGTGCCTGGAGCAACACGAACATACAAACTACAAAGAGCACTTCTGATGTGCAGTCTTAAACTTGGTGCAAATGTCTTTGGAGAACCCACAATACAACTGGAATGTGGTACATGCAAGCATCTGCAGTCATCATTAAGCCGCCAGAATACATGTTTAATTACTCCCCACCTCCCCTTACAATTCTGTGTACTTTAGAGCTTCATAATGTATTGAGCATTGTTAGTATACAGTACATTTCTCCAAACTAACGCTGTGGTGGTGTAGCGGTTAGCATTGTCACCTCACAGCAGGAGGTTCTCCGGTTCGATTCTCGGCTGGAGCGCCTTCTGTGTGGAGACTGCATGTCTTCCCTGAAGTCGAGTGACGTTTAAAGACATGCAGGTAGGTGCGTGTGTGAATGGGTGTGCCTTCGTTGAAGGCTGGGCATCGGGGCTGGCACCTCGGCTCCGTAAAAATCTACTGCCAATCATAAGCGGACAGGCATTCCGCTGTGGTGACCCCTAATTGGGAAAAGCCAAAAGACATTACTTTTACATTTCTCCAAACTAAGCATAAGTCACACAATGACATGCATTTGATTCTGTTTGTGAACTGTGTACATGCCAGTATCATATCCCAGACAAGTTTGCAATATATCGTACACAGAATGAACATATAAACAAAGCCCGGCAGCCATTTCCTTTACTGTTTGTTTCCCCTGTAAGGCAAATCCAAAACTCTACAAAGAATAATAGTGCTTCCACTTCTGCAACAGTCAATTTCTAGTAGCTTTGTCTCTGCTGGACACCATACTGGAGGTGCAGTAGTCTTGCTTACTCATTAATAGGATGACTAACAGAAAAGTAAAACTGTAGATTCATGGCTTGAGTCTCCTAAGAATTCCAGTCTGCTACACTGAGTGATCAATCAGTTTACACATGCTGTATAAATGATTTTATTATCCAGGACAGTTCCTAAGTATCTAAAGATATCGACTTATTCTAGTGAGTGGTTAACTCATCTGAAAGACAAGTTATGCAGCTGACCAACTGAATACATTCTCTACCATGATAGTTTCCTCCTTGCAAGTTACTTAAGATGTCAGTATATTTAGCAATCCATGCAAACTTTGCAATAACTTTCTTGTACCTAGACCTATATCAGAGCTATCTAACATGCTATATTCCACATTTAAGCATCTTCCCAGTTATATTTTCCATTGTCTTCTCACCAGGTTTTTATCCATCTTATGGAGGAATTATTCAAGAGCATTCTATGAAGCTGATCAATAATTAGACAAAAATGTACCTCCCTCAGCTATATTCTCATTCCAACTCAGGGAAAGCAAGCTCATTCAAGGTTCTGCTTTTTCTGTGAGACACTACAAAGCTGGAGCACATAGAAGTGAATGCACTTTGAGTCCACACACTTCTCTACAAGATATAACAAGCAAAGATGTATGATGTGATACTTTATCAGGCCATCATGCTCTATAAATGCATAAAGAATCAAGCAGCTATTAAGTAACAGAGACAAACAGCAGTTTTACTATTTGCCAGCTTACTGTCTTTAACGGGTAAAATAAACTACTAAATTAAAGCAGAGCTCTACTAAGATGAAATTCTGCAACCCATTAAAATTGAATCTGGTTCACTTGGTTTTGTGATATCTAAAGGCAGACAATGTTTTCTCATAGTCCATTAGTCAATCATAGGTATGCAGCAGTTAGTGCTATACATGCACATCTATACCGAACTGTTAAAGATGCCACAGATTTTGAGCTGATGGAAATGAGATTTAATGCTATGCCACAATGTTTATAGCATTCTTTTTTAACATCTTTATTAAATTATCACTTAAGGCATAGGCAAGTACACACTAATATAAAGGAAAACAAAGCATATATGTTTCCAGTTAAATGCATTATACATCACATGTTCTTTTTTATAAATATCATCAGCCCAACATTATATAAATCACTCAATTCCTGCCTTACCTTAAAACCCACTCCTTCTCCTGAACATTATTCTACAAGTATTGTTCCCACAATGTCCTTTTTGTTTCTCTGTAATTTGCCTCTACCCTTTTCTAAAGATCCCACTTTCAGTTCTTTTATCTTGGTTACAATATTCTCTACTTCAGAAACAGTTGGTTTAGACTTTGATTTTCATTTTCTAGTAATTACTTTTTTGGCAGCCACCAGAATTCAACTTAATGCCTTACTGTGTCTAAGCAATTCCGATTCAGCGTCTCTGCCCAAAATAATTATTTCCTTAGTTATACCCATTTGCTCACCCAATATTTCAGAGTACTCTGTAGGGAATTTTTAAAATCTGCAAACTCATTACACTCCCAAAACAAATGCTCCCAATTACCTGTTTCTTCCCCATCACACTTTCAACATTTGCCATCTACCTGAAGAAAAATCCTTTGAAGTCTGCTTGGGGTATAAAAATATATATGCAAACACTTCCAAGCAAAAAAAAAAAAAACTGTATCTTCTGGACTTTGTTCAACTATTCTCTGATATCAATCCCTGGCAGGCAAGGCAGTCTCTTGCTTGCAGTCCAAATGTCTTCTTGGTCTTATACCACTCTTTTACCTTTTCCTCTCTAGTTATTTGCTATTACTACCTTGATTCATTTGTCAATTTTATCCAGTAAATTCCAGCCCAATCATGCATGTTCTCTGTTCCCTTACTTGCAATCACCCCTATTGGCAAAGTCTCCTTTCTCCATTCTAATGTTGGCTTAGTTCTTAAAACACTTTCTGCTACTTTATGAATATAATATTCTCCGTGGATGTTTTTATTAACCTTAAGCATCTGCATTCAAAATCACACATTTCTCTTTATTTTTTGAATCCTCCACACTTCATTATCATCCCTTTCCACCTAAAATTATAACTTTCTTCATGTTATATATATCAGCCTTAATGGAGTAGCTCTAAAATATCCCTTCAAATCAGGTAATCCTAAACCACCTTGTTCTATTGGAAGAATCAACTTATCCCACTTACCCCCTGCCCTCTTTCCCTAACAAACAAACCCCTTCAACTCTTTATTAATTACTGTATTAATTACTGTGCATAACTTCTCCTCTGGTTAATAAAAATATGTCTGACCTGTGTATAAAACTAAAGGGACTAAAAACATTTTTCACTGTTTGTATCTTACTATCCATAGCCGTAAAGATCTTCCAGTTTCTCAATTTTTGTATTATCTTTTGTTTAGCATCTTTCCACATATCCTTAACTGCCATAACAGAAATCTTTTTAATCCATACTACTATATACTTAATTTTATTGTGTCATCGAAATATGGGTATTACTGAACCAATTCATGTGAGGGTACATAATTTACGTTACAGCCTTTGTTTTATTCCCATTGATTTTATATCCCAAATAGACTTGAAACTATCTCAAAATGTTCCACGGCACTGAGATGTCCTTTTCTGGTTTTATCAGGTACAAAGTAATATCATCTGTAAATAAAGCCAACTTTTCTTGATTATCATACCAATTGTATCCTTGAATTTCCATGCCCCTTATTTATTTATTTTTTTTATCATAGCTCTAAATATAAAGCAGATAAAGTTGAAAGAAGACAACTCTGCTGGTTTCTCTGTTCAGACACAACTTATCAGAGAGAAATCCTTGCACTTTAATTTTTGCCACAAATCCTTCATACATCCTCAAAATTAACCTTATTATATCATGGAATGCAAATGGGCGGCCAAGGTGGTGCAGTGATTAGCGTTGCCACCTCACAGCAAGAGGTTCTCCGGTTCAATCCTTGGCTGGGGTGCCTTCTGTGTGGAGTCTGCATGTCCTCCCTGTGGTCGCGTGGGTTTCCTCCGTGTGCTCCGGTTTCCTCCCACATCCCAAATACATGCTGTAGGTGGATTGGACACACTAACTTGGCCCTAGGCGTGAGTGTGTGCATGTGTGCCTTCTGTGGAAGGTTGGGTGCCAGGCTGGCAACTTGACATCGTAAAACTACACTGCCAATCATGAGCGGGCAGGTGATCTGCTGTGGCGACCCCTAACCGGAAAAAGCCGAAAGAAGAAGATATCATGGAATGCAAATGCTTCCATTGTCCTACTCATAAAACCCCAGCTTAATCTGTTGAATGCTTTCTCTGCATCAATACCCACCATTAACAGCAGTATTTTCTTACATTTTACTTCCCTCTGGATCATCAATGTTCTATTAATGTTATTAAATGTTTGTCTGCTCTCCAAAAAAACACACTGATCTATGTCTTTCAATTTTGGCAACACCTTTGCTATTCTTTCAGCTAGTATAGATATAAGTACTTTATAATCGTGGCTTAAAATTGAAATGGGTCTATGTAAGCTGGGTCTGATGGGTCTTTACTGTCTTTAGGTATTACAGTCACCACAGCTTTCTTCCAAGATGTTGGTGCTTCCCATCCTTTTAAAATACTGTTGAACAAAACCTTTCAAATCTTTATCACTTTCTTCCCTACTAACTTCCAAACCATCTGTTTCTAGAGACTTTCCTACAGACTGATTATATATCACCATTTTTATCTACTTCCCTCCTAGCTTAACTCTTAATTGATGAGCCTCATCTAACTCTAATCTTGGCATACTAAAGTATTCCATAACTATTTCCATTTGTGCTCTTTCTTGATTTCCACATTTCTCTGCTTTAGACAAATTTTCATACTACTTCTGGAAAATCTCTAATACCTCTCTAGGATCTCTGGTTATTTTTCTTGTTGTAGGCGCCCTAAGTTTGGTGACAGCCCTTCCTACTTCCTGCTGCCCAAGTCATTGTGCTAAAAGTTTTTGTGCGCTGTAGTTATTATAAAAAATAGTTGCTTAACAGCCATCGATCTAAACTCATGCATATTATCCAGATACTTCCTTATTTTCCTTTTATTACTCTCTACTCTGCATTTGTGCCTCTTTTTGTTCTGAGAGATTCCCCTTGTTCTGCAATACTTTAACCTTTATCATCCCCCTAAATAATTCCTATTACTTAACTATCTCTCTTTTTCTTTTATCTCTACCCTATTTTTAAATATCATTTTCATTTTAACCCACTCATTAGCTATAACTCCTGAGGAAATTTATATCTTTCTTAATAATTCTTGAATAATTTTTACTACCCATTCCTTAAATTCCTCTTTTTAACAGGTAGGTGGGAAAGTACAAGTGCCTCATTTTTATTTTGTTATCCTGCATTTTTATCTTTGTTTTTATTGGTGTGTGTGATCTGAAATAGTTATTGGATGTGAGTTGAAGCTTTCAATTAAATGCACATTCCTGTGAAATATATCTGACAAGTCTAGCACATTTATTGTACCTTGGGGAATAACATGCAAATTATTTCAGAGATCCTACTACTGAGCTCACATCTTACATACCAAATATTTTCATAAATTTCTTCAAAAATATACCCTCCATTATTATATTTTCCTTTTTCGGTCCCCAGGTACATTATCACTGTTGCAAATCAAGTTCCAGTCCCCACCTGGAAGTAATATTTCCCGTTGAAAACTGATCATTTCTCCCAGAATTTTCTTAAGCTCCATAATAGCAGTTTTAGGTGGAATATAAATACATACCAGTGTAATCCTCCCCCCTTGCTGGTATCCCCTTACTACCACAAATCTACCATTATCATCTTTTCCCCTCTTCTACTACTACTACTACTGGAGCTTCTCTAGCAATATAATTACTCCCCTTTTCCTTTATCTCTGATATTCTGTGGAATATTTATCCTGAAATCCTATATTTATCAAATTCATATGCTCATTTCTTTCCAGATGTGCCTCCTGCAGCATTGTTATTTTCACTCTGCATTTCTTAATATAATTCAATACTCCTATCTTTTTTCTATACCTGTAAAGACATGTACATTCCAAGACAATATAGATAGCATAACCATTATAATAAGAAGTTATTGTTTCTACCTATTATACATAATAGCTTTCTTTGAATGTGTATTTACAACTTGTGTGTTACATGCACACACTTATGTTTGGTGGGCAGATATTTTATAGAGTTGTTTCTTGTCATCTCCATTTAAACCTATGTCACATTTTCAAGACTTTTTGTTTTAATGAAAACCCTCAAACAACCTCATAATCTATGAACTTAGAGCAAACACAGAGAACTATGCATATCATAGGAGGTTACTAGGTTATTGGCCTTAAGACATCTACAAGACTAGGCATGTTATACCCTTGCTCTCTTATGGTTCAAGATATATAGTTTATGTTTGCACACAAATCTAAGAGCAGCACTAGCTGCCCCTGTCAGAGAGGGAGAAAGGTGAAAGCCCCAGTGCAAATTTACGGTTTCCCATCCGAATGTCCAGGTTACGCTTAAATAGAGTCATTAAGGAGTTCTGTTTTACATGAATTGGGAGTTTGTTCCAGAGGGGTGGCAACCTTTGGGACACATATCTGTCTCTCCTGCATATCCTGTTAGTATCGCAGGGTAGCTTAAGATCCCTAGAGTGAGTGAATCTTGTCCCACTGGATTTGCGGATGTGCAGCAGCTTCATCAAGGCAGGGAATTAGATTGCTCTGTAGGCCAGGCACAAGTCTCCTCTGAGCAGATTATACGACATTGAGTAAAGTGATAGGACCTTCAGTCTTGTCTGTGTAGATCATGCGTTTCAGGCCCCAAATTTTCTTAGTGAGAAACCTCTGAGGTCTTTCCAGATGTCTGTTGAGGTACAGACAGAAGGGAGCATTACTGGTCTGATGAAAGCCAAATACAGGGGAGTTAAAACCTCCTTAGCATTGGATGCTATACCCTTGCTTATGACGTGTGCAATGTAGGAGACTCTCCTTACTACGATGGACACCTGTTGATCAAAATTAAGGCTATCAACTTGCGTTCCTAAATCTCTCAGCACTGGGTTTGAACTTAGGGGGTTATTATTAATGTTGTAATTAGCAGGGGTATTGCCTTTGTCTAAGGGGATGATAATGCATTTTTTTGGGGGTTTAGTTTTACACAGATAAATGATTGGCTTTGACACCAATCATTTGTCTGTGTAAGCCCATTTTGTAGTATGTTGACATCTTCGGGTGATTCAATGATTGTACCCAGTTGTCAGTCATCAGCAGACTTGGTAAGCCATAGGCCATCTATTTTCACCTGGACCTCTGAAGAATAGATACCAAACAGTAGGGGGCCTATCACAGATCCTTGTAGAACACCACTTGGCAACCCATCTAGTGATGTCATGGTCAATCCCCAGCTGGGTGAGTTTCTCAATGATGCCTGTGTGAGGGACTGTGTCAAAGGCCTTGGCTAGGTCAAGATAGGCAGTTTGAATTGCTTTGGCTTCGTAAGATTCTTGAAGATTTAGCAAGCAAGATCTACCCTTAACAAAGCCAAACTGGGTTGTTTAGACTTATGGGTCTATAGTTCCCAGGGTCGGTTGAGGGACCCCCTTGGTACAAGGGGATTACAGTTGCTGTTTTCCAGTCAGCTGGGACAAAGCCAGTGCTTGGACTAAGATTGAACAGTGTGTTCAGCGGTTCAGCTGACACCTGTTTTAGACCATTTAATAAGCAGCCTGGGATGTTGGCCAGTCCATTATAAGCTGGGTTTTTGGACTTTGGGAGTGTGGCTATGACCTGCACTCTGGAGATACTAGGCACAGAACTGATGACAAGTATGTTATGGGGTAAGATCGGTGGTACGGGGGAGGGGGATTTTTCACCAAACCTGTCCACTAGCAGGATGGCGATGTCCTCAGGTTCAGTATAAGTGGTACCATTCACAGCTAGTTCGGCACAAAGCTGGGCCTTCCTTTTAGATTTTGGGCACAGCTAAAGAACGCTTTGTGATTTTCTTTAGCTAGAGATGCTAATTTAATTTTTGTAATTAGCTTTAGAGGACTTTACAAGATATCTAATCTGCTTGTTTATGCTTTGGAGGGAGTTGTTCCTTTGCTGGGACTGTTCCCTCTTGTTTTTTGACAGCAGTTTCTTTCTCTTATTGTATAATCTATTTATGCTGGATGTCCACCACGGTGGCTTATATTTTTGTGAAGATCTTGATTTGATTTGTTCCAGTATGGCTGAGTCTATACATTTACATAGGTGTTTATACAGGATATTTCAGTACACCTCAGTATATCGGTCATTGCTGTCAGTGTTGGCAGGGAGTCTAAAACCACTGTTGCTGTGACGACCCAACACTGCCAACCAATATGTGATCCGAATATCCCATCTCTGGGCCAGTAATCAAGAAGCCTCAATCCTCACCACTGGCAACTGTGGGAGGACATTCACTGGGAGGATAATGGGTACACACACAGTATTTCCAGATACAGCTCTGTGCATCAAGTGCAATTTCCCTTAAGAGCACACAGAAACTACAGTCAGTCCGGGGCTGGTTCCTCTCTTTTTCTCCAGATCCCCAAGAAGACTCACCACTGGTACAGCTATAGAGTTGAGTCCTTAGCCAGGGTTCCAAACCAAGTCCTCCAACACTCTCTTTGTCCAACCAGTGCTTTGTGTCCCTGCCCAAGTAGCGGAGATGCACACTCTTGGAGATTTGATTTACACAGACACACACAGACACACACACACAGACACACACACACACACCTGGGAAAGGCTGGCACAGCTTTACTAGCTATGCCCCCTTTTGCCCAGACTATAAGGTAGTTACTACTGCCACCAGAACCCACTGGCAGCTACTTTAAGGCCCTTAATAAAGGGTTTCCAATCTTACTGTGTAATATTAATACAAATGGTAGTTTGACCAAGATCAAGGCTGTTAGGAGTGGCCCACACAGTGTCACCAAATAAATATGCAAGTACTCTCAAAACTTAAATATCTCTACAAAGATCTGCCACAATGAAAGGTTTAAATATATTTAATAATAAATAATAAAAGAATGAGAAAATACTAAGTATATATTCAGAGTGATGTCAGAGTTCAAAAAGTACAGTTGTGTACACTTACCAGAAATGTAGATGTTTGAGTGTATTCACTGTTGCAGTCATCGCATTTGGGTTATCTGCTTGCAGTAGCCCTCAGTCGGCCTGATTATCAAAGTCTTGGGTCCTGCGTCGGGTGTTGTCTCATCTTCCATGACGTCAGGGGTATAAAGCATGCAGCCGACGCCATTACATCAGTTTTTCTTGCCCCAGATGTCAGGTGCCCCCATAATGGGAAGCAATTATATATACAAGGTTACACCTCCAACAAAAAAGCAAATACACTAAAAAGCTTTAAACATAGTAAGCAAGAATAGAGGTATAGCCAATAGAAGTCAGGGGGCTGGAGGGAGGGTAACTAGGACTGCAACAGTGAATACACTCAAACATCTAGATTTGTATTATGTTCTTCGTGTTTCACTGTTGCAGTCATCACATTTGGGTAGATTCCAAAAACTAAGGATGGGAGGAGGAAATTGGATAGCATTAGGACCAGCTATAAGGCCCTGCAAGACTGCAGTGGCAAGGCCAGCTCTGGATTTAGAGAAAATTGGCAAGTGGTAATGCTTGGTGAAAGTATGTACAGAACTGCAGGTAACAGCCTCTAGAATGTCCCTGGTAGGGACACCTCTGAGAAAGGCTGTAGAGGTAGATGCAGCCCTAGTTGAATGTTGTCTTATCCCCTGTGGGATAGGTTTTCCATGGTGCTTATAGCAGAAATGAATGCAATGGCCTATCCATTTAGAAATGGTTTGTTTTGAAATGGACTTCCTCTCTACCCCTGCAGTAAATGCTACCAGCAGCTTTTCAGATTTCCTGAGAGGTTTAGTCCTGTCGAAATAAAATCTAAGTTGTCTGTGCACATCTAAGGAGTGCAGTATATGTTCCCCTTTGTTCTGTGGATTAGAAAAGAAGGTTGGCAAATGAATGGACTGATTAACAGCCACACTGGATACTACCTTGGGCATGAAGGAGGGATTGGTCCTGATGGACGCCCTGTCCGCATGAAAGATGATGAAAAGCTCCACTGCCTTAAGGGCCTGTAATTCAGACACCCTTCTTGCTGAAGTGATGGCTAAAAGGAAGGCTGTTTTCCATGAAAGGAATTTCAACTCCGCACTTGCAGCTGGCTCAAAAGGAGGTAGCGTGAGTTTTTCCAATACAAAGTTAAGGTCCCAGGCTGGAGTTGGGGCTCCCCTGGGTGGTCTTAGGTTTTTGGCCACCCTGAGGAACTGCTTGAGCAGTGGATGAGAGAAGAGGGGTGGTTCTTTGTTGTAATGAGCTGAAATTGCTGAGGCATGAATTTTGATGAAGGAAAAGGAAAGGCCCTTGTGAAGCATCTCAGTTAAGTATTGAAGAATCTGAGGTAAATTGGGTGCTGCTGTGCCCATCCCCTGAGTTTGGTTCCAGGAACAAAATCTCTTCCATTTTTCAGCATAAGATTTTCTAGTACTAGGCCTCCTTGCCTCCAGAATGACATCCAACACTTGTTTACTGAGGGATGGTAACAGAGAGATCAGGTAATTAGCCAGGCTGCCAAGTTCAGGGTTTGAAGCTGAGGGTGCAGAATCTGGCCCTCCTGCTGGGACAGCAGGGTAGGGGTCTGAGGCAGGTGCCATGGTGCCAGCAGTGACACACTGCACAAGAGGGGTGTACCAGGGTTGGCGTGGCCAATCTGGTGCAATCAGTATCATCCTTGGTTTATCCTGTTTGATCTTTAGTTGGATCTTGGAGAGGAGAGAGAGAGAAAAGCATAAACTGATAGATTTTTCCAGCTTGTTTGTGGGGAGTCCTTGTGCAGAATTTGTCCAACTGGTAGTTCTGGGGAGAGGCAAACAGGTCTATATCTGGGTTCCCCCATTTGTTTATCAACATGTTGAATGTCTTTGGTTCCATTTTCTACTCGTGGGTCCATGAGATTTCGGCTTAGTTCATCTGCCAGTGTATTTAGCTTTCCTGGCAGGAATTGAGCCTGTAGGTGCACTTGGTGGCTCAAGGCTGTGTTCCACAGAGCCATGGCTAGTGTGCAGACGGGGTATGAGAGGGTTCCCCCCTGCTTGTTTATGTACCACATAACAGTGGTGTTGTCCGTCTTTACCATTAATTGTCCTGGAAGAATGTGGTCCTTGAAGGCTGTCAGAGCATTCTGTACAACTAACATTTCTTTTTGATTGATATGCAGATGCATTTGACTTGGGTTCCATTTGCCCTGAATGCACTTTTCTGCCAAGTGAGCCCCCCATGCATAGTCTGATGCATCTGTTGTTAGGGTTTGGGCGGCAGGGGGTAGAGTGAATGGCAGTCCCTTGTTTTGGTGGCAGGCCTCTGCCCACCAAAGGAACTCTAACTGCAGGCAAGGTATGATAGGAATCACTGCTTCTAGATCCAGAGAATGTTGACACCATAGGCTTTTTAGATACCATTGTAGTTTCCTCATATGCAGTCTTGCATATGGAATTAGGAGAATGCAGGAGGCCAAGAACCCCAAGGCTTGCAGTATTTGTCTTGCAGATAGCAGGGTCTTTGTGGCCATAAGTTTAAAGTAAGCTGTCAAATGAACTTGTTTCTATGGTGTGAGGAAAGCCATCTGGGAAGTTGAGTTCAAGCTTGTCCCAGGAATACAATTTGTTGGCAGGGTACAAGATGTGATTTCTTTTTGTTTATGGTGTACCCCAGAGAAGTTAGCACCTTTTCTACAAACACCAGATGATTCAAAAGTATGTCCTGGCTTTCTACCTGAATTAGACAATCATCCAGGTATGAGTATATTTGAATATTTCTTTGCCTGTAAAATGCAATGACTGGAGCTAGGCACTTTGTGAATACCCTGGGTGCAGCAGATAAGCCAAAGGGCAGTGCAAGGAACTGATGGTGCATGTAGCCTGCTTTGAAGCATAGGTATCTTCTGCAAGATTCCGATTGGGATGTGCTGGTAGGCTTCCTTTAAATCCAGTGTTGCCAACCAGGCATCCTTGCCTAGCATAGGAAGCAACTGGTGAAGAGTTAGCATCTTGAATTTTGGGATCACCGAAAAAGTGTTTAGGATAGGACGCCAGTTGTCATCTTTTCTGGGCACCAGGAAAAGTCTTGAGTAGAAACCTTGTCCCCTTTCCTCTTCTTGGACAGTCTGAATAGCCCTTATACTTAAGAGAGAGAACTTGCTTTTGAGCCTCTGCCCACTGATTTGGGGGTAGACCTGGCCAACCATTTGGGGTTGGTAAAGTGTGGAAGTGGAATCTGTATCCTTGGGAAACTATACTTAAAACCCATTTGTCATGGGTAATGAGTTCCCAGATTTTTGCCTGCAGAGCAATCTTTCCCCCTAAAACAGCAGTCAGTTGAGAAGGGCTTGGAAGTTGTAAAGTTAAGTCATTGAGACAGTTTACCATGGGGGGAGTCTTACTACTCCCTGCTTTGTAAGTGGGAGCCCCCCACTTCTTAGTCGTGTGTGTACCTTGGGACTAAAGCCTGGGTGTTCTGCTGGTTCTGGGTTTGGACTGAGAAGGCCTGGAAGAGGCAGAAAAGGACGAATTCTTAGAGGGTCAATGCCTACTAAATCTTGGAGGCTGTACTTGCAGGAAATCTTGAACAGTTTGCATAAATTTAGCTTTTTCCTCCAGCTTTTTAAGTACTACTACTGCTTTGTTGCCAAACAGGTGGTCCTGGTTTAAGGGAGCATCCAGAAATTTAGCTTTAACATGATCTGGCAAAAGATTGCTCCTTAAGCCAAGCATGCCTTTTAAGTACAGACCCAGTGACCACAGCCCTGCAAGATGCCTCTAGTGAGTCAAAACCACATTGCAAAATATGTTTTCAAACTTGTTCAGCAGAAAACATTAAATCCTGTAAATCCTTATTTTCAGCACAGTCAGGAATCAACATAATTTTCTGTTTAAGCAATCCAATAAATAAGCTGCTGATACTTTAACATATGAAACTGGCAGTTTAAGGCCCTAATGGCCAAGGTTGCAGAAGTGTATACCTTCTTACCCCATCTATCCAGCACCCTGGAACCTCTATTAGAGGGGGTAGGATTTTTGGCAGTAGTAGCCTTAATGCCCTTGGGTCCCTGTGAAATGGTCTCAGGATCTGCAGTAGGAGTTTTTAAAGAAGAACTTGTAAGAGTCAGGAACCCTGTAATATCCATCTGGTTTTCTGGGAGCAGGAGGTAAGGAGTCAGGGGCCAAGCTAGATTCCGAAAAGGCATCATCAACAATGTCCAGTACAGGGGGAATAGCTAAAGGCCTGTTTTGGGGCAGGAGTAAGAAATCCCCAAGCTCTTTTTAGAATCAGAGTAATCCTGGCTTTCCCAGTGAAAATGCTCCCTAAGAGTATGCAAGGTTTCACCAAAAGAGAAATCCTCTGGAGGGGAAGCAGAGGGAATAGAGCTTCTGCATCAGAATCCTCATAAGTAGATAAGGGTAAACCCTGGTCATCAGAGGAAACAGAAATTTCAGAATCCTGATCAGAAGAATCATAAGCAAATTCAGTCCTAGGTCTCTTAGAGGGGGAAGGTTGGTTTCCCCTGATTAAAGTAATAAGGTCTTCAGCCATTGTTATCATTTGGTTTTAGGCATAGAGGCCTGACCATGCAGTCTGGGTGTCGGTTTTCTAGGCATGGATCGAGTTTTAGGCCTTGAAGAAGAAGATGGCATCGGTTTAATATGCAAGTCAGTAGGCCTGATTACACCCTCAGAAGCCGGTGCCTGCACAGCGGCTCTGGACCCATCCAAGGTAGAGACATCTGCAGGTTCCACAGTTGAAGCATCTCACGGCATACCGGACTCCGAATGGGTCTCAGTAGAGGCCTGCAAATCTGAAGTAGTGGGTATCAGGTGCTGCGAAAGTGCTTCACTGAGTACCGGCAAACTGGTGACTAGCTTAGGAGAAGCGTCGTCGGCAACTTTGGACCTAGGCAGCCTGTCTCTGTCTTTATCTTTGCATTTTTTCGGAATGTCGGTAGTCGGGTGACTTACCGAAGCCATATCTGGGTAACTGAATTGAGTACCAAAATATTTAGAAGCGTAAATATATTGACGACGAATAGTTCGTTGTTTAAATACGGCACAAAACCAACAGTGAGGTATGTAGTGGTCAGGGCCTAGGCAAGGAATACAGTACGAATGAAAATCTTTATGAGGTATTTGCTTTCCACAAGAAATACAATTATTGACTTTTACTGACATCAGTTTAGACCAAGAAAAAGTTTCCTCAATGGGATACTTAGCTTTAGTTGAAGACTTCGGTTCTGAAACTCGAAAACGAAAATTTCACGAGTCGGCCGACCGGCACTTGCGAACTGCTTCTGCTTCGGGCACCGCACGGCAAGAAAGACTGGTGTAATGGTGTCGGCTGCATGCTTTATACCACTGACTACCTGACGTCATGGAAGATGAGACAGCAACCGATGCAGGACCCAAGACTTTGATAATCAAGCCGACTGAGGGCTACTGCAAGCAGATAACCCAAATGTGATGACTGGAACAGTGAAACATGAAGAACATCTACAGGAAATATTTAAAACAACATTGAAGGACAGTCTCAAACAAATAAAGAAAAATAATATCTAAACTAAGCTTCACTATATTCCTGACTGAATCTAAGAGAATTATACTATTCCCTAGTAACTTACTTAACACAGCAAGTCAGACAATGTGGTGCATGGTTCTTGTTGTCAGGTCCAAGACAGAATACAGAATGCTCTATTTAACTCTAAGAGACTTCTCAAAATAATATCTAAAATATTACTTCTTGGATAGCTTGCAGAAGGACATCATTTCAAGTCATCTGACTTCTAGTTCCCAGGCAAAACCTCCATTGCTGGCAACTGGCAGCATTTAGCACCTACCCATAAAAATACACACACAATGGCTTTTGTACAGATCTGTTGAGCTTCTGAGGGCTTGTAAAACAAACAATTCCACTCTTCCTGAGTGGCAATTAATTTACCCTAAAGACAATACAGAAAGCTTCCTAGTACAGACTTTGTGTCTCAGGTTGCCTTAAAACCTGTGAGATAGCATCTTTATGGACTAGCATATAAATTGATTTAATTTCAGATATTTTTCTAAAGTTTGCCGGACTGAAATTAACTCTCAAGTTTCCTGTGTTAAAACAGATACAGTTAAACAGTTACAATAGTGCATGTACATTTCTGTTCCCTGCAGTAGGCACACTGTGGCTACATTTCAAACACAGCACTTTACAAATAACCTTTTCAACACACACGTCTGTACAAAGCAGTTTGATATACATATGACATACAGTTCTAATACATTTGTAACATAAGCATCTTGTATAAATCATTTCGATATTCACCAATGACATATAATTATTTACAAAATTCCAGCTAGTAGTCCTGGCAGCACCTCCTTTTCATCACAGATGCCATCGCTCAGTAGGCTATAGTTTGCGTTTGAGAAATATTTTAAACTTTTTGCTCCTGAGGGTGGGTCAAGTACAACCATTACTTCAACCGAGACTGATTTATGATCAGAATTTACCGGGGAGGGCCCCACACATGGGGTGGTGCAGAGATTACCCATGTTGCTCTGCAATATGTCAAGGATGTTTGAGCCCCTTGTGGGGGTGCTGACTATCTGCTCCAGAGCATTTGTGTTAAGAAAGTCCAGGAACCTTTGGGGAAGTGTGTTTGTGCTCTTATATGTTATCCAATCAATGGAAGGATAGTTAAAGTCACCCATGACCAGGGTATTTGGCTGTACTGAGAGTGCATCAAGTAGGTTGAGGTAGGCTGTGTGGTTTTCGTGGTACACAGTGGGGGGGCCTATAACTAACAATGACAGGGTGAGAAGTGTTTCAAGTGAGTGCAGTTTCTAATTTAGATTACTAGCATTAAGCAGCACAACCCGGAGTTTGTTTCTGGAGGATATTTTTACATCGAGAATTTTCTTCTTATGACATTGCCTAAAAAGGGCACTACAGGGAAGGCAAGTACCTTTTCCAACAACCTAAAGACTACAGGTGAAGACCATCTCTGGCAAAGCAGCGTGGTCTGTCGTCCATATCATTCAAGACTGTCAGATACTGGAGCCCCCTGGAATGACATCAGAAGCTAAGCCAATTGTTGAAGTCAATCATTTTTATTTGTATTTTGGCGTCATCCTGGGTGATGGAAGAATGCTGCTTACGGCTAGGGACATACCTGCCTGAGACACATAATCTGAAATCTTCATCATGTCTTTCTTCATATAGTTCAGTGTGGTACGTCTTCGGTCATTCACTCCAACATGGACTATGACAGAGTCATAACAGTACTACTGCTGAGAGTCGTGAGTGTGTGCGTGATTTGGCAGATCCTGGCACCAGACAGGCAGCTGAACATGATCTTCTTGTCCAGCCGAGTGAGGGGGACATCTGTGTGTCTCACTATGGAGTCACTTATGACCGAGACATTTGATATGTTTTGGCTTAGTAGCTTATTGGGCAAGAAACTGTTGTGTTTGTTATTATGTGTAGTGGGTGCTGTTGGGACCACACTGTGTGCCGAAGGTTTGCGCTTGGGAGGTCTTTGCTCTTTTGGTATATTTATAGTGAGTACCTTTACATATGTGGGTTTCTGTGCTGTGTGCTTGGTATGTTTGGGAGGTGGATTGCGGGTAATGACAACCTGCATGATATTTGGTTTGTTGTTATGTGAGAAAGCACTGATTCCAGATTCATATTATAGATACAAGCCTCACATGTTGTATTTGTATGTTTTAGGCATAGGCATAGTAGGTTGTCTGTACATGAGGCAATTACTACATTGCCTCAGGATGCCAATGTCAATCAGGCTGGCTGGAGAAATGGTGGGAAACTGGCCTTCCATTATGTCAGGTGTATTCTGTAACAAGTGGTGGATGGTGGGCTAGATAGATTGGGGTCTGCTGTAGAAATAGTAAAATTAGCTAATCAATGGGAAGTTTATGGGTAGAAACCTGCACCGGCACCTCAAAAAGTGCACTTGGGTTGCTCTCTGGCCAGCAGTGTGAGCAGAGAAGCCCAGAGATCTTCTCTCCACACAGGAACAATTCCCCAAATTGACAGCTGTACCCACAGGCGTTACGTAACCTAAACTTAAGGTTATCCAAGAGAAAGCACATGTTATAGCCTGTCCTCCCACTTACACTGATTGGTGTCTGTTCTTTACTGATCTCTGTTCTCCTCACAGATATGAAAAACAGCTTGCAAGCTTTTAAATGTGTTCAGTTATTAAGGCTGCAAGGGAAGCTGCTATCTCTCATTCACTTCCAGTAATTTCAAACTTTTTTTACTCAACTGTTTGCCCTTGTACCTTAGAATTTTGCATTTCCCTCAGCAAAGAATGCCCAGAACTCTCAAGATTAACTGCTTTCACCTACAGGCAAAGAATGCCCAGAACTTTTAAGATTAACTGCTTTCACCTGCAGACAGTTTATCTCATGGAAACCTAGCCATCAATGAGAAAAAAATCTAACTCCTCTACAGATAGCTGTTTGCCCTTGTACCTTAGAATTTTGCATTTCCCTCAGCAAAGAATGCCCATAACTCTCAAGATTAACTGCTTTCACCTGCAGACAGCTTATCTCATGGAAACCTAGCCAGCAATGAGAAAAAAAAGTTAACTCCTCTGCAGATGTATGAAAGGATCTATCAATTTCACCCAGAATAGAACAGAATGTATAACTGCCTTCAGCTGCAGACTTCATGAATCCCACTGGACATTTGCTAAAGGAAAAAAAAAACAAGGTAGTATCATTGCATATGCAAGAAACTGGCACTTCTCATTGTTTTCATTAGATTGTCTTATTTTTCAAACCTACTTGCTTACAGAAAATACTTGTTTTTAGATTAAGCCAATTACATTAATCCAATCATTTACCTTTGCAAAAATAAGAGAAAACATATTAACTCTACATATAATATAATCAGTGCACTTTTACATCCCCCATCCCAGCAGCCCAAGATTACAGCATATTAATTTAAACTTGCTTTTGTCCAGTCGTTCTATTTTTACATTGTGAAGCTTATATTTCTTGCAACTATAAAAACAAATTATTTACTTTAATATCTATCACATACAACAGTCACTGAAAAGATCTACTCCCACGCACACATTCAAAACACCCCTGACCACATACTATACAAAACTGCTTTATTTTATAACACACAACACACAGTTTATATTATGAAATGTTTTATACAAATACTATTAGGAAAAACATGGTTTAATTTACTACTATTTTTTCCCTTTTAGTGTCATCCTAAATATTAATGGCATAAAATGGGGTATATGGTTTACAGTCCACCCACAAGTTTAACAAAGGTCCAATCTTTCTCAGCCACTTTTTCTTGTAAAGTCTTATTTCACAAATGTGACTGATGCTTTTATAATCTCACATTCATTCACTAATTTCAGTGTTGCTGGTCTCCTTCCTGTTCATCTTCATCTCCCAACATAAGATCCTGGTTCAAGATACTCCTGATTCGTCAAGTCAACTCCTGTGCTTCTTTTTGTCTTTCAAGCATTTTCATTTGGAACACTGGAGGATGTTTCACTGGGAAAATCTTTCTATGAACTTTAATGTCAGTAGAATGAAAAGCAGAGTACTCTACTGTTTGATACCTCATTTCTTTTTATAAACTTTGTATTTCCTCCTTAGATTCATAGAGTCACCGATTGTTACTAGGCTAAGTTTTCCCAAAAGAATAATGATGTCTTGTATCCAAACAGGTCATTCAGGGCCAGGCATTTATAAGCTACCTCTGTCAACAAGAAACATGGATGCCAGACCAGATGTAAATTTCCTATTCCCTATCCACTGGTCTAGGTTGTTCTTAAGGTGGGTAACAGATGAATTCGGCTTCACATGGATGGGAAGCCTATTCCATAGGACAGGCAGTCTCTGGGACATGCACCTGATTCTCCAACATGTTCTGTTTAAGTCAAACAAAATCCAAGTCCCTTGACTTTGTATTTCTGGTACTCTTTGACCTACGAATATGTTAGAGATACGTTTAGGGTTTGCACATGCCTTGTAAGCCATTCACAGATCACCCCTCAGCAATCTATAGGAGACTGAGTAGAGGGAAAGGGCTTTAAAGCACTCTGCACAACATAGGTTTGTTACGTCTTGTTTTCTTTTTGTAAGGAACCTCTATGGTCACTCTAGTTGCTGCATATGCCTGGTCAGGAACAAACTAAAGGTAGCATTGTACTCTATGATTGGTCTGATAAGGACAGAGTACAGTGGGATAATGACCTTGATGTCATGCTCTTACTTATAATTTATGAAGCATAAAAGGATTTCCTCAACACTGTGGCCACTTGGTGGTTGAAGGTAAAGCTGTTTTACATCAAAAAAGTCTCTGATCCTCCAGGAAAAAGATATTCTAAAGACAGCTGGATACAAAGCTTGAATCTCACACCTGACTGTCAGCATTCCCGGATTGCTGGGATAAATTTGATTCTCTTCTATCTGGTGTACAGTGAGTAATCTTTTTCTACAAATACTCTGCTGTCTCCAATTTTAAATATTTTTCTTTCTGCCACACTTTTGTCAGATCAAATCATTCTGCTAGTATGATTACATCTTTATCAATACAGGTCTTGGCTGCTTTCTCATGTCCAGGTTGGGAGCATACATTCAACGTGCCCTTTCCATTAATAAATCCTGCTGTGGAATACCAGTCCAGTTGCTTATTTATGCTTTCTTAAAATTAATAGCCTGTTCCTTCCAGTTTTTCTGGTACAGCAGAAAATCTTAGGTTTTCTCTGCACCCTTTGTCTTCTAACTGTATAATTTTTTGAAACGGCTCTGTTTGAAAAGTCTCATATTTAGACAGCCTTTTCTTCATTTCATCCTTTGATTTTTGCAGTTTTATCAGTTCATCTGAATGTCTAGTTAAAGTTTCTATTTTTCCAGCCTTTTGTTATTTGAGATGATATAGTCCTTTGATGCTTCATTTATTTTAATCACCTCTTTGCACATTTGATTCACTGTTTCCTCTAAATGTTCAGAAGCCATCTCTTGTACCAAACTGAAGCTTGAACTGCTTTTTGACTAACAGCTGCAGGATTCTTCCCAATCAATGTTTTCTCCACCAATTTCTAGTTGATTTTCTTTCAGGTTCTCTAAATGTCTTCTTTGCTGGCATACAGGCTGTGTACTTACTAGCTAGTAACTGGATTTTACTCAGGTTGGCAGAATTACTAGTTCTTATTTCACAATTTCTTTTTTCACACTGCACGAGTTGAAATTAAGCTGTTGTTCAGTGTGTAGCCATCTTGGAATCCCCCATGCTTATGCCATTCCTATGTTTGTACAAGGTCACAATGACTTTTTCCCTGTTTTGTACTAAATTAGATTATGTGAATGCCTTATGCAAGATGGCGACTGTCTGCCTGCATTCCTACCCCCCTAACTCATTTCCTTGACCAGATGACCAGAGAGATCAACTCCTGGGCCACCTACTTTTTTTAAGACACATTTATTGAATTATCACTTGTGACACAGGTAAATTTACATTTATATAAAAGTATTTAAACTGTATTAACAAGGTCACATTTACAAACATTATACTTAACATATATTGTTATATATCATATAACCTAAGGTACATTACATAAATTATTCAGTTCCTGCTCCCTTTTTTTAAAAGAAGCATATTTATTAAACCATCACTTACAACATAGGCAATCATACATTAATATAAATGAAAACAAACCACACTGATATAATCCTAGTTGCAAGCATATTACATCTCAAACCATACTGACATACTCCCAGTTGCAAACATTATACACCACTTATAATCTACCCAATCATTTTCAGTCAAACATTACATAGCTCAAGTCTTGCCTTCTTTAAACCTCACACTATCCCTTTATGTATTGTTCCTACAATTCCCATTTTCTTATGTAGTTTGCTCCTACCCTTGTCTAAATACCTCAGTTCCAGTTTTATCTCTGTTACTATATTCGCTACTTCTAGTATAGCTGGTTTAGATTTTGATTTCTATTTTTTACTAATTACTTTTTTGGCAGCAACCATAATTAGACACAGGAATGTTTTACCATGTCTAGGCAATTCCGATTCTGTATCATAGCTCAGAAAAATCATCTCCCTTGTCACACAAATTTGCCCACCCAGCATCTCCAACATTGCATCCCACCGGGAATCCTTAAAGTCCGCCAACTCACTGCACTCCCAGAAAATTGGACAGTGCAGTGGTGCAGCAGTTGTGTTGTTGCCTCACAGCAAGAGGTTCTTTGGTACATGTCCACCCTGCGTTCATGTGGTTTTCTCTGGGTGCTACGGTTTCTTCCCATATTACAAAGACATGCATCTGGAGTGTTTCTCCCTGGGCCTCTGCTGAAAATTGGCTTCATTCCAAGTAGGACTTTCCCGGTAAACAAATGTTAAATAAAAATAAAATAAAATATATTCCTAACTACCTCTTTCTTTCGTCCATGTCACACTTTCGACATTTGCTGTCTACCTGAGGAAAAATTCTTCTACTTGGGGTATAAAAATATCTATGTAAACATTTCCAAGTGAAAATCCTAAATCTTCTAGATTTTGTTGCATATTTGGGAGACATACATATATCCTCCCATTGTTTCTTTGTCAACTGCTTACCTACTCTCTCTTTCCAATCGTTCATAACCTCTTCTGACTGATTCTTGTAGTTGTTATGCAATATTTTATATGCTCTGCTGATTATTCCTTTTTTAATGGAAGCTTCTGTTCTAGATTCTGCTAAAAACTCTACCAGTGCCAGTCTTTCACTTAGGACCTACTTATTTCTTTCTCTTTGCCTATATTCTGAAATCAATCCTTGATAGGGAAAGCAATCTCTAACTTGTAGTCCAAATAAATTCTTGGCATCTTCCCATTCTATTATCTTTCCTTCTCTAGTTATTTGCTCCCAATACTTGGTTCCTTTGCCAGTTTTCTCCAATAAATTCCAGCCCTCTTTTGCCTATTGTCTATATCCCTAATTACAGTAATTCCCAAGCAGAAGAATCTCCTTTCTCCATTCCCGTGTTGGCCCAATTCTTAAGATACTTTCTACTACTTTATAGATATATTATTTACAGAATAATTATTGTTATTCTTCTTAAAGGCCTGCATCCAAAATCCCAGTCTCTCCTTGTTTCTTGAGCTTCCCCCATTTCATCATCATCCCTTTCTACTTTGAATTATAGTTTTCTGCTTGTGCTGTTTACAGGAGCCTTAACTGTGTAGCTCTGAAATACCCCTTCAAATTGGGTAATCAGAATCAGCTTATCCCACTTAACTCTTGCCTCATTCCCCTCTCTGATAAAGTCCTTCAGCTTTTTATTAATTGATATCCATAACTTCTCCTCTGGTTGATAAAAATATGCAAGACCTGTTCATAACAGTAATGAGACTAAAAACTATCATCATCTGCAAATAGAGCCAGCTTTTTTGACTTATTAACCACAGGTCCCTTTCTTTTATTTCCACCCTACTTTTAAACTCCACCTTAATTTTATATTTTCAGAAGTAATTTCTATCCTCTCAAATAGGTCCTGAATAATCTCCACTACCCATTCCTTAAATTCTTCTCTTTTCAACAGATAGACAGGAACGTCTCATTTTTATTTCATTACCCTGTGTTTTTATTTTAGTTATTATTGGTACATGATCTGAAACAGTTATTGGGTGAGTATCAAGACTTTTAATTAAATGCAGATGTTCCTGGGAAATGTAAATTCTGTCTAGCCTAGCCCAGTTTTTATATCTTGGGGAATAATATGCAAATTCAATCCAAACTCCTATCACTGAATTCACATCTTCCATGCCAAATATTTTCATAAATTTCTTCAAAAACCTACCTTCTATTGTTATAAGTTCCCTTCTGGGCCCCCAAGACACATCTTCACTGCTGCAAATCAAATTCCACTCCTCACCTATAAGTAATATTCTTTTCTGAAAACTGATTATTTTTCCCAGAATTTTCATAAGTTCCATTATAGCAGTTTTAGGTGGACTAAGAATATGTGCCAGTGTAATCGTCCTCCCTTGTCAGTAGCCCCTTAGCACTAAAAATCTGCCATTATCATCTTTTTTATCATCTTCTATCACCACTAGAGCTCCTCTTGCAATTAAGTACTCCTCTTTTTCTTTGTCCCAGGTATTCCACTGAATAACCATCCTGAAAACCTTTTAAATTCACATCTTGGGTTCTTTCTAGTCATGTCTCTTTTAACATAGCTATTTGCACTCTACATTTTTTAATATAGTTCACTATTCTTTCCTGTTTGTATTTATCTGTCAGACCACTGACATTTAAAGACATTACAGAAAACATCATTGTATTAAAAAGTTATTCCCACCTTTTACGTATAACACTTTTTTTTGTTTAATGTCTAGTGCCAGCTTTTGTGTTTCATGCAGCCTGGGTCACCTACTTGATGGAACCTAGGTGAACACACCACATGTTATAGCTGGTGAAGAGGGGAAGATGGGACTGTCCCTGGTGAATGCCATCCTGTTATGCACTTTCCCTTCTACCTATAGTATACCAAATTACCAGGATTTCCTCTTGACAGTGATCTTGTGACAGGATTCTTTCATAAACCTCTTTTCTGGAATGGGCAAGCCAACACATTTTTCTCTGCCATCTCTCCTTTAGGTACTGGTATACCAATTAAAACCGAGTTGCCTGAAGCATCTGCAACAAAGCCTCTATTTATGGAGCCATCCAAACGTCTGTTTTTTTTTTTTTTCAAAAGTTTTAAGTTTCTCTCTTCTACTTGTCAATATATCGAAAAGTCTGCATTTATTGAGAGACCTCCCACCTGAAACAGGATCTCATGTAAACTAGTATTGTTTCATTTTTAGAATTTTTAAAGAGTTTTTCATGTATTTCTGCCGTGGTATCACTTCTCGTTTTTTACCTGTGGAATTACTTCTTCTGGAGTGGTTTTGCTGGCCCAACTGGACAATACATTTATTTCAAAAGAAACATTGCCGAGAAATGTTTTAGTAGAGGGATAACTGGAAGGTCACTGCAGGTGTGGATTTCCCTTTACCTCCTAAGTTTAGTGGTACTTGGAGCTGAATATGTTAAGAGCACGGGGCATTGCATCCATAAAGGTGTATAACCTTTATACAAAGAAATATTAAATCCACATCCTTTCAGAATTCTTTTCCTTCTTTGGCTGATTTATGTCTTCTGGGAATTTCCGTAAGATGGATGACTTAAAAACTGATTTGTTTTAAAGTTATTACTTTTATAGAAGAAGTTTCATGTGAAATGCTGCATTGGGAGATCATATCTTTGCTAGTAGTAGATAAAAGTGCCTTTTTTGATTATTTTTGATTAATTTTAAAAGGTTCCCATTCAAGATATCAGCATTCATTTATGGCACAGAAAGTCTTAATGCCAAGATGTTTGAGCTGACAGACTTTGCATGACATTCATTTTTCTTGTAGCAGAAAATATCTAATGTGTGCTATGTAAAGTGATGGTGGTATGACAGTCTGAGTGGATGGAGCACCGTAAATTCTTACTGGGGATAGCACCCACAACCCTCATGTACGTGGACACTCATTAGTAAATGCAGTCTTGGGTACTGACTAGCACTTCTGTGGTATTACATTGGGATAAAACAGCTAGGCTTAAAATTACCTCCAGGTCACTAGCCTAGTAATCTCCTATATCCTATTATTCATGAACACAGTGTAATTTGGCAATATGGAGGTAGATTTAGCAAGAAGTACAGCCAGGGCTGACCTTATGAACAGATCAGCTAGGCAGTTGCCTAGGGTGCTGAGCTTCCAGCAGTGCTCTTTACATACTTAGTTTTTAAAGCAATGAAATGTTATTTCTTTGTTCTAAAAATAATTAAATAAAACAAGGTGCTCTTGTTAAAAGAAATTGTGTCAGTAGCTTGGCAGGTGCCCCAAAGGGGAGATGCTTTTGCTATCTCCAAATATGTTAGGTTAAACTTGAACATAGTCACAAAAAAGATACCTCCCACAATGTTCAAATGTAGGTGTGAATATGAGCTACCCATTTCTAATTTTAGTCAGGAAGTTTTGATCAAGATGATGCATTCTGGTTTTGTTGACTTACTGTAATCTTCAGAATTTTACCAGAAAATCAAAAGTTACTGGGACATGGATAGGCCCAAAATATGAGACAATATCAGAGACATGCTGCAGAATTGTGGACAGTTAAGAGTAATGATGTGATTGAAAATAATCATTTTCTCAAAAATAAATACAAAGTTGTAATGTTTGGTATTACTGTTTAACTGATCATTGTGACTGTAAACTGCATTGGGTTGGGGTTGAAAATAACTGAAACTTTTGTTATTTGCATAGTTTAAGCAGTCACTATTGGGATTTGCAGGACTAGTATGAATTTGTGAGAAGAAAGATGAATTGCTCAACTGGAAATTTATATGCCCATTCAGAGTAAGTATAATTGCTGAAGCTGTTTTTGGAGGAAAATGAGTTGCTGTCTGCTGTTTTTTGCTTACTATTCTGGCTTTGCAGGACTAATGCAATTTGTGTGAAAGAACATGAGTATTTTAATGTGTGGTAACTGTTTGGAATAAAGGTGAAATGCATCCTCTTATCATTACATGATATCTGAATTGTACATAGATAAGGCTTATAACTGCTTGGTGAGGGTTGTTTGAATCAAAGTAACTGACCCTCTTGTCACTTGCTCAATTTAGATGTCACTTTTTTTGAGAGATAAAGGATGAAGCGCATCACAGAATATCCAGACCTTCATATATTATGGAAGCTGGTGCCCCAGGACACACCAAGGCTGTAGAAGTGGATTTTGACATGGGTTTAGTAATGGCCTCTGACTTGAACCCCACCTGGTCTAAAACCAGTCCTGCTCAGAGGTGTACACCGAAGGTTGCTGTATCTTTTGTGAGGAACTAGGGATGATGTCATTATTTAACTTTCCTCCCAGACCTCAGAGGTCAGTATCCTGTGTTGGACTGGTGATAATGTAGTCATTATTTCTTTAACTTTCTTCATATACTTCAGAGGGGTGCACAGAGGGTCATTAAGACTGTACAGGAAAAGTATACTGTCTAAAAGTAAGAAGTTGGAAACATTACTGTAATTATTTTTTTTTCACTTTCCTCGCACACAAACAGATACATATTCAGGTAGCTATCTTTTCGGGAAACATTCTGTTTATATATGTCTGACAGAAAATATGTTGGATGGTGCAGTGGTAGCGTTGTTGCCTCACAGCAAGAGGTTCTTCGGTTCAATTCTTGGCTGGGGTGCCTTCTGTGGGTTGTCTGCATGTCCTCCCTGCGTTCATGTGGGTTTCTTCCAGGTGCTCCGGTTTCCTCCCACATTACAAAGACATGCGTCTGGAGCATTTCTCCCGGGCCTACACTGAAAATGGGCGTCGTTCCAAGTCGGACTTTCCTGGTTAACAAATGTTAAATAAAAAAATAAATAAAAAATGTTCCATTTGTTTTTTCAGATTTGTCCAGGTCTGACAATGGAGGGTTACAAAGAAGGTGTCTCTCTTTTGAGAGTAGGGGCGAAGAGGTATGGTGTATATACATATGACAAGAGCAACTTGAAATATATGACTGTGGTCATTTGTACCTTAATTTTCATCCCTATTTAGCACCAAAATGGGATACGTAAAATGTGACTAGCTTTTTTAAGGTGGGGAAGGGAAACTAGTACTATCATCAGATACAATTCAGATCTCATCATAAGCAATTGTCTTCTCTGTTTATTGTGCCTGCTATTTGGTTAGCTTTGATGCAACTCCTTTCCTCCTTGAAATAAAAAGTAAGACTGAATTTCTTTCATTATGTATGCTTTTGTTCAGGCTATCATTTGATTAAAATGTTGGGAAAATGCTATAAAATGCATGTCAGAGCATCTATAACTCAATGGCTTCTGGGTGCCTAGTGGCCAATGGCCTCCCAGCTTAACTTAGTTATTACAGTGTAGTCTTGGTCAGTTAAGGTATATTGAAAGGATGCTGAAAAAGCAAAGCTGAAGTGCAAAACTGAGTTTCTTCTCTTAATCATGATTTTTGTTCAGGCCATCACTGTATGAAAAGGTTGTTTAAAAAAATGTAAAATGAACCATCAAAACACATAAAACCCCATAGGTTCATAGGTAGATACTAGGCTATCTGCCCTAGGGCATTTATAAGCCTAGCCAGAGTGTATTTGGCTTCCGCCTCCCTATTAGATTAGCCTACTGTGCCTCTGTAAAGTAGGTCACAGAAGGTACCCTTTTAAGATTAGTTTACTGTGCCTCCGTCTAGCAGGGACACAGGAGAGATCCCAGGGGTGAATTTGTGATTTCCCATCCACAAGTCCAAATTTCGCTTGAAGAGGGTCAGCGAGGGGCTATGTCTAACATGAACTGGGATTCTATTCCAGAGTGAGGGGAGCCTTTGGGAAATGAATCTGTCCCTCCAGCATGTCCTATTTACTTTTTGTGCTGAGGTTTAGGTCCCTGGAGCGTGTAGCTCTAAGGGACTTGGATTTTTTGAGGTGGAGCATGTCCATTAATTCTGGGTTTGACATGGCTTTGTACGTCAGGCATAGATCGCCTCTGAGTAGGCGGAAGCAACTGAGTAGAGCTGGAGTTTCTTTAGTCGAGCTGCACAGGACATCTGTTTGTAGCCCATGATCCTCTTGGTGAGGTACTTTTGGGGTCTCTCCAGTTGCTGCAGGTGTCGGGTAAGGTACATCCCAAAAGGGGCATTGTATTCAATTATGGGCCTGATGAGTGAGGAGTAGAGGGGCACAATGACCTCTCTTGATCTAGATGCGAACCCTTTTGTGATAAGGTGGGCTATATAGAAGGTCTTTCTAACCACTTTGGCAACGTGATTATCAAAGGAGAGATTACTATCTACGTTGGTCCTCAAATATCTAATTACTTCTTCCGTACTTAATGGATTACCACCTATGTGGTAATTTGTGGGCACCATGTTTTTCCCAAAGGGGATGACTATGCACTTTTTAGCATTTAGCTTGAGGTCATGGCTCTGGCACCAAGCATCCGTCTCTGTGAGACCCTTTTGGAGGATGCTTGTGTCAGCTGGAGATTCAATTACGGCCCCCAGTTTGCAGTCATCTGCTAACTTTGTCAGCCATAATCCCCCCCGTGTTAGCCTGAACCTCAGAGAAGTATATACCGAACAAGAGAGGTCCCAGAACTGAGCCCTGTGGGACGCCACTTGTAACTGGTTTGGATTTGGACATGGCACCTGCGATTCTGACCATGTGGGTTCTATCTCTGAGCCAGTTTGCAATCCATCTTGTGATATAGGGGTTGATATTTAAGCTGGTAAGCTTATTTATGATACCCGAGTGGGGTATTGTGTCGAAGGCTTTTGCGAGGTCCAGGTAGGCTGTGTGGACTACCTTGCCTTCATCTATGGCTTTGGTAACTGTTTCAAAGAAATCAACTAGGTTTAAGAGGCAAGATCTGCCCTTAACAAGGCCGAATTGGGTAGGGTCCTGTGTCTGGAGGCTTCCAATGTCTTTGTTTATGAGTTCCATGATAATACGCTCCATAGCTTTACAGACCAGACTAGTCAGGCTTATGGGGTGATAGTTTCCGGGGTCCGTTGTGGCACCACCTTTGTGGAGTGGGACCACTGTAGCTGTATGCCATTCTTTGGGTACATATCCTGTAGTAAGTCTAAGTTTGAACAGTGACTTAATGTGAGGGTTCAGTTCTTCTTGGAGCTCATGTAAGACACAGCCTGGGACACCGTCCGGTCCCACAGATGCTGTGTTTTTTGCTTTGGAGAGGGCAGCTTTCACCTGTGCATCTGTGATGTCAGGGAGGTTACATTCAGTTGGGATAGGTGTTTGCTCCTTTGGGGGGGAAGTTTGCGCTGAATCTGTCTGCCAGGATGTTGGCTATGTCTGTAGGTTCGATATATTTTGTACCGTTATGCAACAATTCAGAGCATATCTGGGAGTTTCCGCCCATGTTTCTGACATAACTAAAGAAGGCCTTGTGATTATCTTTAGTGTCTAGGACAATTTTTCTTTCGAAACTGGCCTTTGATGATTTTATGAGGGATCAAAGTTTCTTGCTAATACTGATCAGAGATGCTTTCCCTTTTTGGGATTTTGCTCTGTCATGTAGTAGCTTCCTCCTTCTGTTGTATAGCTTATTTATGGGGTCCACCAGACCGGTCTCCTGTTTTTGGAGGAGTGAGTCTTGGTTTTATTTGGGATAGCACGATCCATGCATTCCTGCAGGTGCTCATAGAATGCATTTGTAAAGGATTCTGTGGATTGGGCTGTATTATCCTCTGGCCCAGGGGCTTTGAAGGATTCCACCTCAGTCTTGAGAAGTGCAAAGTTGGCTTTGGAGAAATTCTTTACAGTGATTTCCTTGGCTGGGGGTGGGGACGGGATATGGATGTCCAGGGAAATTTGTTTATGGTCTGATCTTACCAATGAGAGGTTTACCTCTGGTGTGGAACATAGAGTCCCCATGTTGGTGATGACCAGGTCCAATATGTTGTTCCCTCTTGTGGGAGTGGTGACCAGTTGTTCCATTGCATTAGAGTTTATAAATTCAAGGAACCGTTGGGCGAGGGTGTTTGGGCTTGAATAGTTTTCCCAGTCAATGTTTGGGTAGTTGAAGTCACCCAATAACATAGTGTTTGGAGAGATCTTCATATTCTCCAGTGTTCTCAGGAATGCCAAGTGGGGTTCCTGTAATAGGGAGGGTGTTCTGTAGCAGGTTACAAACTGAAAGGCAGTTTTGCCCGCTGTTAGTTGCACATGGATGGTTTCCGATGCTTTGTGCAGTGCCACTAACCTGGAGGTGTAGGTATCTTTGATGAATATAGATACTCCCCCTCCTTTTGTGCTTCGGTCCGAGTTTTGGGGCCGAAACGCATGGTATGAGTTATAACCTGGTAGTGCTGGGGTGCTCTCAGGAGTCTTGAACCAGGTTTCTGTTACTGCACAGACACCGATTTTCTCCAAACTGAGGAGAGTCTCGAGTGCGTGCATCTTGAGGTTTAGACTTCTGGCATTGAGTAGCATTACATTTAGTTTTTTTATCTTTGGGTTGTCTATGGAGGTGGGTTTGTCCTTTGAGCCTTGCCTAAAAAAGGCACTATGGGGGTGGCAAGAGCCTTGGCCAGTATACGAAAGCCTAAGGGTGACAGGTGCAAGCTGTTCCTAGCGAAGCAACGTGGCTTGTCGAGCATGTCATCCCAGGCTGACAGACAGTGGATCCCCTTTGAATGACACCAATACTTTAGCCAATTGTTGAAACTGATCATTTTGTCTTTATACTGAGGCATCATTCTTGGTGAGGGCAAGATGCTACTCAAGGTCAGGGACATAAAAGCCTGGGCTACATGGTCAGAGAGCTTCTCTATGTCTCTTTTCATGTAGTCCAGGGAGGTACGACTCAGGTCATTCACACCAGCATGGACAATGACAGAGTCATACTTGTACTTGCTTTGGAGTGACCTGAGTGCTTGCATTATGTGGCGGATCCTGGCACCCGACAGGCAGCTTCTCCTTGTTCAGTCTGGTGAGTGGGACGTCAGTGTGCCTGACAATAGAGTCCCCTATAACAAGTGTATTTGGTGTGTTGTTTGGCCTTATGGGCTGTGACTGTGAGGCACACTGATTTTGTGAGATATGTGATTTGTGGGTATTGTTGAGGGGTGGCTGTTGCTTGGATATCTGCTTAGGAGGTCTTTGCTGTTTAGGTAGATTTTTATTTAGAGCCTCCGAGTATGTTTTTGTGTGTTTATGTGTTGGGTATGCAGATGCAATAGGTCTGTGTGAGACTGGATTTGTGGTGTGGGTGGTTACCTTTTCTTCCTGAATGACTGTGCCAGTCTTGGGTTGAGAGAGCTCTGCCTCCAGTTTGGCTGTGTAATTGCATCTCTCACATGTATTAGAGTTTGTTGGAAGGAGGAGAGGGTTGTCTGTGTACATAAGGCAATTGTAACATTGCCTCAAAATTCCCAGATTCACCAGCTGCACTGGAGAGTAACCTTGAAACTGACCCTTGGACATACCAGATTAGTATAGGGAACTGTTTTTTTTACTGATCAGATTAGGGAAGGGAACTGATTTTTCACTTGATCAGGAAGAACCAATCGGGAGTCTAATACTTATGAGAAGTAAAGGAGGGTGTAGTGCTTTAGTTAGTTAGTGTTTCCTTATAAGAGATGAGCAAGTGCAGGGCTTTAGAAAGAGAATAGAGTGATTACTTTGAGAGTTTGAACAGTTCTAAGGGAAAAAGTGAAGAGCAGACTTTGTGGAGCCTGGAATAGTTTAAACCTGTTTAGGTGGCACTGCCCGATGCTGCTCAGTGCGCAAAAAGAGAGTTGTAGGGTTTTGAGAGAGAGAGAGATCAAGGAAAACGGCCAATAAAACTACAGCTTCTAGGTAGTAACCACTCCTCCAGGGACAGGCAGGCTGTTCAGTGTTAACCACTCCCACTGGTGAACACAGAGACTTCCCTTTAGCCCAAGCAAGCACTGGCCTTCTAGAAACTTCCAAACAGTTCAGAACAGCAAATCTGTAACTGAACTTTCTTAACTTTCCGAAAGTGGGAAAAAAGCAAGATTTTTTTGTTTTTTTTTTCTTTTTGTTGTAGTTTAAAGGTAGTAGAGATACACAAGCAGCAAAATAATCACAACAGTGCAATAAATGACCCCACACTTGAGTGCTAGGCCAAAATCAGGTAAAATGCAGTTTTTAGAGAAAAAAACGATTTTAAATTAAGTGCAACACAGGAAATGCAGTAAACAGGCTCTAGATGTGTTCCAATTACTGTTACTGTTACAGATATAAACTTTAGCAAGCCGGAAAATGCCAAAAAGTAGGCGGCAAAGCAGTAAAACCTAACAAAAAATCAGAAGAAAATACTTAAAAGCACAAAAGTGGCTCCTTTTCTTCTTTCAGCGTTTTCTCCTCTTGGTAGGTGCTTCAGCAACAACTAGCAAGCCTGAAAAGACCCAATGGCTTCTGTGGGTCTTGTGCCCCACCATACTCCCAGCTTAATGCAGTTGGTTCCTTCACTGAAGAAAAAAAAGGGGAAAAAGGTAATTTGGATACTCCTGCTAGGCCAGGATAGAGGAGCAGGGGGTGGCACCTTGAAGTCCTTTCCCCAGGACACCAATTGACCAAGGGATGGTTCTGAGTACAATGATTCATGGTAATAATTACCAAAACCTAAGCCAAGTAAATAATGTTTCTTCACAAATTCAAGCAAAAAAGTTATGTACTTACCATAATGGTCCATCTGTGTAGTTCATTGTCATTCTTCCTCAACTGATGGGTTTGAATCCGATGGTTGGATCCATCTCTGCCATTGCTAAAGCTCGTGGCAACCTAAAACTCTCGAGCTTCCCCTCACCCACAGCGGACCGACCCTAAGTTATCTCAGCTCGTGTTTGGTGATTTTAATAGAAAAGACTATATTTACTATACATAAACAAAAGAGGTGTAACAATTGCAAGTACTCAGTTTAAAAAGAGAGTAAATCTGGAGCTCAATATAAAAGACAGTGATGTTCCTCTAAGAATTCATACCTCCAAAAGTTCATATATAAAAAATGGATGGGGCTTGATGGGTAGGAAGTTGAGAAAGAATGAAAATTGACAACACAGACGGAATGTTATGATAAGTACATAACTTCTTCATTTGATTTTGTCAACTTTCATTCTCTCCTCACCTGATGGGACAGAGTTCCCAGCTACCAAAATTCCAGGGTGGACTCTAAGAAAGGATATTCCTGAGCGTATCTGAACCAAATGATGCTCTACCCCTGGAGATCAGATCTGATTTGTAATGAGTAACAAAGATATGCGGAGTAGCCCAAGTTGCTGCTGAACATATGTCATCCATGGACACTCTGCAGAGGAAAACTGTAGAAGTTGCCATTGATCTAGTTGAATTAGCATTTACTGGTTGTGGTAAAGCAATGCCAAGTTTTTTAACTGCAACTTATTTAGCAACTGGATTACCCAATTTCAAGTCTGCAAATTAAACAAATAACTGCTCTGTTGTTCTTATGTCTTTTGTTCAATGCAAGTAAAGACTTAATGGTCTGTGAACATCTAATAAATGTAACAGATATTCTCCTTTGTTAGTAACTTTGGGGAAGAAAACTGGCAAATTAATACACTGATTAATATTAGATACTGGCACCACCCTAGGAAGAAAGGATGCAATAGTTTGTAATGTAACTCTATCCTTGTGAAAAATCAAGGAAGGAGGCTATGAAGATAATGCGTGAAGTTTTAAAATTCGTCTGGCAGATGTAATGGCTACTAGAAAAAACATTTTCCAAGTTAGATATTGAAGGTCACACTTAGCTGCTGGCTCAAAGGGGGAATTTATAAGTGTTTGCAATACCAGGTTGAGGTCCCATGGGGGAGTGGGGTCTTTAACAGGAGATCTTAAAAGCAAAGTACCTCACATGAAAGCTCTGCACAGCTTATGACAGACTACTGAGGAACCTTCAAATCCTACATGAAAGTTAGATATCGCTGCAAGATGAAGATAATGGTTGAGGAACTAACTCCTTTAAAAAGCAGGGGCAAAAATTCAAGTATGTCATGTATAGGAGCCGAAAAAGGTTCAATATGATTTTGATGAGCTCAATACAAAATCTTTTCCACTTACTGCAATAGAGTTTGTGTGTTGAAGGCTTGTGGGAAGATAAAAGTAAATGCCAGACAGGAGAAGAGAGCATAGGTTGTCTTGCTATCAATGGAAATGGAGAAGCCAGACTGTCAGCATGAGGTTCGATATGTCTGGATGGATGGATCATACCTGTCAGGTGAGACAGGAGATCTGGAGTCAGATCCAGAATCTAAGGTTGGTGAATATGTGAGGCCAAAGGAAGGGGAACCACATCTGTGTGCTACACGAGCTAAATGAGGAATTAAACCCGCACATAAGGCAGCTGTTTAATCTCAGCCTTACCACAGGATACGTGCCCAAGGAGTGGCGTACGGCAACTGTGGTCCCACTCCACAAAGGCGCACCTCACGGACCCTGGTAATTACCGCCCATAAGCTTAAATAAGGACCCGACCCAGTTTAGCCCAGTCATGGAAGATCATGATTTGGAGCTTTTAACAAAGATCCAATCATCCTTGAATAGGGTCAGATTGATCCTACAATACAGCCACATTAGTCCACATATTCAAAGTCACTAACCCAATGGGCCCTTGCAACTGAAAAGGTTGGACACCCCAGCTTTAGCATTGTTGAAACTGATCAGCTTAAATGTAAACTGGTGCAAGATGCAGACAGGGTTAGAGTCTCATGGCTGTGTCTCAGGTCATTCACACCAGCATGGAATATTGGGCAGCTGGACTTTGAAACTGAAGATGTGGTGCCCGGCGCTGCTAAGCGCAAAAAATGTAGCAGTGCAAGAAATGACCCCACACTTGAGTGCTAGGCCAAATTCAGGTAAAATGCATTTTTAGAGAAAAAAAACACTTCAGTAAATTAAGTGCAAATACAGGAATGTGAAAAATGTGATGTGTTCCAAGTATCATGTTAAGCAGATATAAACTTTAGCAAATGGAAAATGCCAAAAAGTAGGCGGCAAAAGCAGTAAAATTTAACAAAATCATCAGAAGAACACTTAAAAATGCAAAGTGGCTCCTTTCTTTCTTTTCAGCTGCTTTCTCCTCTTAGTAGGTGCTTTCCAGCAACAAAGAAAAAGAGGAGGGAAAAGGTAATTTGGATAATCCCTGCTAGGGCCAGGATAGAGAGAGCAGGGGGTGGCACCTTGAAGTCCTTTCCCCAGGAGCCACCAGTTGATCTGGCGGATGGTCCTGAGTACAATGATCTGCGGTAATAATTACCAAAACCTAAGCCAAGTAAATAATGTTTCTTCACAAATTCAAGCAAAAAAGTTATGTACTACCTTTATCATATAATGGTATCCATCTGTGTTGTTCATTGTCATTCTCCTCAACTAGAGTGTAAGGTTCGGATCCGTAGTTGGATCCATCTCTGCCATTGCTAAAGCTCGCAGGGCAACCTAAAACTCCTCGAGCTTCCCTTTACCCACAGTGCAATCATCCCTAAGTTATCCCCAGCCTTGTTTGCGATTTTAATAGCAAGATTACAGATGAATATATAAACAAAGAGGTGTGTGAAATTAACAGGCACTCAGTTTAAAAAGAGAGAGCAAACCGTCCCTGTTATCTCAGCTCGTTTGGTGATTTTAATAGAAAAGACTATATTTACTATATAAGGCTAAACAAAAGAGGTGTAAATAATTGCAAGTACTCAGTTTAAAAAGAGAGTAAATCTGGATCTGATTCAATATAAAAGACAGTGATGTTCCCCAAGAATTCATTCCTCCAAAAGTTCATATATAAAAATGGATGGGGCTTGATGGGTAGGAAGTTGAGAAAGAATGGAAAAATTGACAACACAGATGAATGTTATGATATGTACATAACTTCTTCAGCCTTGATTTTGTCAACTTCATTCTCTCTCACCGATGGACAGAGTCCTGTGCTCACCAAAATTCCAGGGTGGACTCCTAAGAGAAAGAGAAGTATTCTGAGCAGATTCTGAGCTTTCAAAATGATGCTCTACCCTGGAGATCAGATCTGATTTTGTAATGAGTAACAAATAAGCGGGAGAAATGGATATGAGTAGCCCAAGTTGTTGCTGAACATAGTGTCATCCATGGACACTCTTGGCAGAGGAAAACTGTGAAGTTGCCATTGATCTAGTTGGAATTCTCAGTACATCTTACTGGGTTGTGGTAAAGCAATGCCAAGTTTTTTAACTGCAACTTGTCCAGCAACTGGACATTACCTAATTTCAAGTCTGTGTCAAAGTAAAACAAATAACTCGCTCTGTTTTTCTTATGTCTTTTGTTCAAATGCAAGTAAAGACTTAATGGTCTGTGAACATCTAATAAATGTAACATGTATTCTCCTTGTTAGTAGATTGGGGAAGCAAAACTGGCAAATTAATATACTGATTAATATTAGATACTGGCACCACCCCAGGAAGAGAAAGCAGATGCAATAGTTTGCAAATGTAACTCTATCCTCGTGAAAAATCCGCGAAGGAAAGCAGGAAGAGGTAATGCGTGAAGTTTTAAATTATTGCCTGGCATGATGTAATGGCTACTAGAAAACATATTTCCAAGTTATATATTAGTAAAGGTTACACTTAGCTGCTGGCTCAAAGGTGGGAAGTGTATAAAGTGTTTAACGTACTGGGTTGAGGTCCCATGGGAGTGGGGTCTTTAACAGGAGATCTTTAAAAGCAAAGTACCTCACATGAAAGCTCTGGGTACAGCGAGATGACAGACTACTGAGGAACCTTCAAATAAGCATGAAAGTTAGATATCGCTGCAAGATGAACATAATGGCTGAGGAACTAATTTCCTTTAAAAAGCAGGGCAAAAATTAAGTATGTCATGTATAGGAGCGAAAAAAGGTTCAATATGATTTTGATGAGCTCAATACAAAATCTTTCCACTTACTGCAATAGAAGGCTTGTGGGAAGATAAAAGTAAATGCCAGACAGGAGAAGAGAGCATAGGTTGTCTTGCTATCAATGGAAATGGAGAAGCCAGACTGTCAGCATGAGGTTCGATATGTCTGGATGGATGGATCATACCTGTCAGGTGAGACAGGAGGTCTGGAGTTGGATCCAGAATCTAAGGTTGGTGAATATGTGAGGCCAAAGGAAGGGGAACCACATCTGTCGAGGCCAGTAAGGTGCAATGAGTATGACTTTGCTCTTCAGCATGGCAGCTTTCTGTAGGAATTTGAGAATCAATGGAATTGGTGGATAAGCATAACAAAGACCTGGAGGCCAATCATGAAGAACAGCATCCCTCAGTGATTCCCCATGTGGGGGGATTAGGGCAAAGTAGCTGCTGCATTTCATGTTTAGGGGAGAAGCAAAAATATTGCAGCAAGGCAAAATATCATCCTTGTCACTTCCTTGTTGAGAGACCACTTGTGAGGTAGGAGAATGCACCTGCTCATTTTGTCTGCTATCACACTGGACTTCCCCAGAACTATGAGAAAGTTGGCGCAGATTGTCCATTACTACACTCTGAGGGCTTCTCGACACAAGGGATAAGATCTGGTCCCTCCTTGTTTATTGCTGTACCAACCTACTGACGTATTGTCCATTTGAATTGCAATCATCCGCAAAAAGAGAGCATCTTGGAAGGCCTGCAATGCTAACAGCACTGCTCTCATCTCTAGAACATTGATATGGAAGTTGGCCTCTTCAGCAGACCAAGTGCCTTGGACTGCTTTCCCCAGAAAATGCCCCACTCACCCCAAATGGGAAGTGTCCATGGTCACTATGGCCTTGGGCTGTGGGGGAGGAAAGGATGGCCTTGTAGAATCTAATCTGAGCGAATCCACCATTTGAGATATCTCTTGCATGTCTGAGTGATTTGAATCAGAATTGACATGGGTTGTTAAAATATCGACTATTGTGATGCTAGCTTCCTCATGCAAAATCTGGCTAAAGGTACAAGTGTTATAGCTGCTGACATTGACCCTAGAGCTTGCAGGCCCAAGTAGGCTAAAATCTTGTTACTGCATATTTTTCTGACCTGAGATTTTATAGTTTGAACTCTTGAAGGAGGTAGTGAAGCTATCATAGACTTTGTGTTGAACAGTGATCCTACAAATTCCAGAATCTGAGTTGGTTCCAGTTAGGACTTATAGTTTATGGTTATCCCCAAATGAGAACAAGTCTGGAGAACCGGATCTCTTGCCTTTATCAATAGATGCCTGGTGTGGTAAAAAGCCTGTTGTCCAGGTAGAGAAACACCCAGAATCCCTGTAGTCTCAAGTGAACTGCTACTGTGGTGACACCAAAGGGCAGAGCTCTGAACTGGTAGTGAGTGGCTCCCAGCCGGAAATGTAAATACCTTCTGGATCATCTGTCTTTATGTGGTAGTACGCATCCTGAAGCTGTATCGAGCACACCTAGTCATCCTTGCCCAGAAAAGGGAGAATGCACCGAATTGTGATTATTTGAAACTTGGGGCGTCAAACTGACTCGTTCAAGTTGTTGAGATTCAGAACTGGTCTCCAGTCCCCTGCTTTTTTTGGCACTAAAAAGAATCTTGAGTAAGTTCCGGATTCTATCTGGTATGCTGGGACCTCTTGGATGACTCTTTTTTCTAGCAGCTTTCATATTTGTATTGCTGCTTCTTTCCTCTTGACTGGGTGGAACATCAGGAATTTTTTGGAAGACTGGAGGTGGAAGGGAAAATGGTATTATATAACCTCTGGAAATAATCCTCTTCACCCAAGTATCTTTTGTTAAGTCTAGCCAGGCTCTTTGGTACATAGATAATCGACCCCAGAGTGCCTCCAGAAGTAAGCAATTGGGTGTCCTTTCATGAGCACTGGTAAGGTCAGTCAAAGAAAGAATCTCTGGACCCTTGGTTTTGTGGATCACCTCTGCCATGAGGGCATCACCGTCCATTGGAATTCCCCTTTCTACCCCTGGGGGAATTTCCTCCATGTGTCCTGGAAAGGACCCTGGGATTTCTTGAAACACATCTGACCACCTCTTTGATTCCTTTAAAAGGATCTCTGAGGGCTGGAAAAATGAATACTCATGGTAGACAGGGTCTTTCCATCCTTCTCACACTTGGATAATGTGTCCTTCACTTTTAGGCCAAAAAAAGGCATGCCGTCAAAGGAAGCACTGATTAATGAAGACTTGAAGGGCTAAGTAAGCAAAAGGGTAAGGGACAAGAAAATGTTTTAAAGAAGAAAGCTTTGAAAAAGGATATTTAAGTATAAAATCAGCACACTTATAAATGCACGTGAGCTAAGGAGAACCACGTCTTTCATGTAAAGCGGCAAACGAGATCCAAGCTAACTTAGGGTTGGTGCATTGTGGGTAAGGGGAACCTCGACAGTTTTAAGTTGCCATGAACTTTAGCAACGGCCGAGATGGATCCGACCATCAGATCCAAACCCATCAGTTGAGGAGAGAATGGAAGTTGACAACATCAGATCACCTGTTAAAACACTGACACTTCCTGCAGTCGCAAAAAAGAATGCCTTATCTGATGTGTTTTGAGAAAAAAAAACACCTTAACTGCTGTTCTCATGTTTCTGTTTTTTCAAGATAAGTGTCAAAATGACACATGTATGGTGCAGTCTCTGCTGACAAATAATATCCCATTCTTCAGCCTCTGCATCCCTTCTTTTTACATATTTTTTGAGTACATTTTCTAACACTCTTCTTGTGAAATACTTTTACTGCTCAGATGAATGAGAGTTCTTTGTACAATTTCAAACTGTAGTACTATCAAATATACATTCACTAAGTTGACATGGTGCCTTATACACTTAGCTTTTATCCCAGCTTCACCAGCATTTATTCTAGTGCTACCTTTTTTAAAACAATTTTATTCATTTTCTGTTTAATAAATGGATGGCAGCAGAGATTAAGCCCATTTCAGCCATATCCCAGGCCAACACTCTAATCTGAATTAGCTAGTTCTGCAAACATACTATGATAGTACTACATATAAAATATTAAAAATTACAACCCTGTAATGTTATATCAGTTTCAAGTAGGGAAATGAATACGAGTTAATAATAATTTGAATACTAACGTATGAAGCATCAAAGTGAAATTGGCTGCTGATAGATCATCAATTTGCACTGGCAAAGTATTACATCCCACTGAACTGCAAATAGCTGGAATGAATTGGACAAAGAGTACAGAAAATACAACCCAGCACATATGACTTCATTACCAGAAGTAGAATAGCGAAGAAGTGCATGTGCAGAAGCAATGTATGGTGGCCCAGTATAGCAAGAAAGTCAACAAATGACCAAGTCACATGTAAGGATCAGGAACAAAGAGAGACATTGCTGAAGCACCAATTCACTGAAAAATACAGCAGTTATTTATCGCAATGCTGCTAAAATGCAAGTGATCTGAAGTAGGTAGACTTCATTTGTCTGCAACCTGTGGGGTATCGGATCCGACCTCGGATCCGAGCCGGCATTTCAAAAGCTTAGGCTCCGAGCTCCTAGCTCCTCCCTATTACCCATAACCCCTTGCCAAGCCCTGACTGACCCCAGATTTCGTTTGCCGCTTTCAAGTTGCGACGGATTCCAGAGCTCCTAGTGACAGATAAGTTTTTCTGACAGAAACATTTTCAAAAATGTTAACTTTTTTAATTTAGTTAGTTAGAAGTGATTGTGTTAGGCTTTCCTCTCTCTTTCTTTTAAACTTTTCTCGGGTTTTGCGTAGTTTGTGTGTGTGTGTGTTTGTTTGAGGCCTGTTAGGGCTTATCATGTCTGAAGCCCATAAGGCTGTATTCTCTAAATGTACCGAGTGTGGCCATAAGCTGTCCCCAGCGGATGGCCACACTCGTCGTCATCTTGGGGTTGAGCATCTGTCATCTGGTTGTACCATTTGTGCAGGGTTCAACCCCGAGCTTTGAGGCGGAGGTCGAAGCTGGTGCTGGCGGGACTTCTCCTCCAGATACCGCCGGCTTCTGCCCCTTCTACTCAGCAAGCAGTTGCTGTGGGCTCTCCTCCACCGGCTGGGACTCAACCTCCCTCTAAGATGCCGGAGGAGAGAGTCTTCTAGGGAGAGAGAAGAAGAGAGGCACAGGAGAGGCACCACAAGCGGAGGCTGAAACCTCCAGTTTGGCTCCTCCATCTAAGCGGGCCTCCCCTGTGCCTTCTAGCTTTCCTCCTCCTCGGCTCCACTCCCCTCGGTTCTCTCCTGGGCCTGAGGAGGAGGAGGCTAGCCCTTCAGCGAGGTCCCCAAGGCGGCTCTCTAGGTCCGCTTCGGTGGCCTCCACCAGATCCACATTCTCCATGAGTGAAGCAGATATGGACCGGATGATGAGGAAATTCATCCAGGCCCAAATGCAAATGGGAGTGCTCCTAGCCCCCCCCCATCCGGGAGGGGCTTCGACCCCCTTTGGCTCCTTCTCCGACCCATACCATGGGTTCGGAGCTGTCGGCGCCAGGCAGAGTTGGATCCGGGGGTGGGTCGGATCCGATAGGTCGGCGCACCTCGGATCCGTCCCATCCCTTGAGTGCTTGGTGCCGGACCCGACCTCTCGGAGCCGAGGACGGAGCCTCGGATCCGAGGGAGCTGGTGTGTCTTCGGCTCCGTCCAGGTCTGAGCACACCGGTCTCTCGGATCCGACGGTTTTGGCTCCGGCTCCGATCTGTGCATCGGATCCGAGTGGGGGTCGGCTCTCGGGGTTTAGAGAAGCTGGCGCCCCCTCGGCCTTCGACGTAGTGGAAAGGGCACTGTTGAGGACGTCCGGACCCCCGGTCCCTGCCACGGCTCCATCCCGCACTCCCTTGCAATTGGGCCAGGCTCCCACCAGCCGGTCCCAGGGACAGCCCGCCTCGATGTCCCAAGTAGTTCCCTTGGAACATCCAGCTGCGGAAGAGTACTCCTCGGACAGCCCCCCCGATGAAGTACCTCGGAAGCGTAAGTGCAAAAGGAGGCACATGGACTCCCGAGTCCGTTACGAAGACACAGACTTGGATGAAGGGAAGGCTCCCAAGATCACCCCTGAAGGCGTCTCATTTGGAGACATTATGGAAATGTTAAGGTTTGGGGGTGGTCTGCCCCAAGGCTTCCTCAGGCAGTCTGTGTTCTTGGAGGCATTCGAGGCGGGCCCATCTACCTCTTGGGTGTCCCCTCCTGCCGACCCTCTGGTGGACCTTATATCCATCAGGCGTGGAAGGATCCGGACACAGTTGAGCCTGTACCCAAGCGTCCTGACCGTATCCTTTCCCCTCAGGCGGACCGCACTCACTGGAGCAAGGGCCCCAGTAGATGCCATGATGATGGCTACAGCCACTAAGAGGAATTGGCCCAGGAGAGTCCCTCTATGCATCCTCCGGGCAAGGAGTCGCGCTCGATGGATCGCATTGGGAAGCGAGTTTTCAGTTCAGCAACCTTCTCTTTGAGGCGCTGAACTACATGGCTACGTCATCAGGATGCAGCGGGATCTGATTAAAGAATACGCTGCATCTCCCCAGAGTCCATGTCGGGTGAGGATAAGCAGGTATACTCCACCCGAATGGCCACTCTTAGAGCGGTTTCTAACACATCTATGCGGCTACTTTCTCACGCTACCGAGGGAGCCGCTAGAGCCAGCGGAGCAGGCCTAGTCATGAGGCGGCAGGCCTGGCTCCGCCATTGTGATTTGCAGAGCCCTTCAAGGCGACTTCGCGAATGCCCCTTTGATGGTTCTGCCTTGTTTGGCAAGACTGTTCGAAACACTGGTCCAGAGCGAAAGGGCGGAAGACGCTGTCTGCCGTTGGAGTCCGCTTCTCAGCTCCCCAGAGGTCCTTCTCGAAGAACCAAAGGGACAGAAGAAGATGTGGTTCCGGAAATCGCAGCAGTCCCAACCTGCTCCGGATAACCAGTCCTCCCGTGGCAGAGGAGGACAGGGAGGTCGCCGTCCTAGAGGCAGGGGGGCTCCTAGAAACTTTGGGTCCAGAGAACCTTTCTCTGAGAGACCCACGCAGCAGCCCTGAAGGGTTGCCCGGCTGTCCGTCTCTGGAGGCAGTCGGGGGGCGTTTCTCGAGGCACCTAACTACTTGGGAGTCCATCACATCAGACCATTGGGTGCTTCGCGTGATATCCAGAGGTTATACAATTCCCCTGTACAAAGTTCCCAGATCTCGCAGCCTCCCAGATGTTCCACCCGACCAAAGGGAGGCAGCAGCTATCAATCGAACAGCTGCTAGAAAAAGAGCTATCCAGTCGTCCCCAGATCAAACCGGGTCAGGGTTTTACTCCAGGTTCTTTTGGTGCCAAAGAAAACGGGGACTTAAGACCAATCTTAGATCTTTCCCTGCTGAACCTGTCAGTAACCAAGCAAAAGTTCCGGATGGTCACCCTTCAATCTATACTCCCCCTCTTGAGGGAGAACGCCTGGATGTGCTCCATCGACCTCAAGGACGCGTACTACCACATTGGCATGGACAGGCGGTCCAGGAGGTTCCTTCGCCGGCTGGCAGCCAGTCATTACCAGTTCAGGGTCCTCCCTTTGGTGTCACCTCAGCCCCAGGGTGTTCACCAAGGTTCTAGCGGTGGTAGCGGCCCACCTGAGGCTCCAGGGATTACAGGTCTTTCCGTACCTGGACGACTGGCTCCTGACGGCATCATCAAGGCATCTTCTGTGCTCAGCCAGGGACTACTTTCTTGACTAGCCCCAAGGCTGGGCATCACTGTCAACTGGGAGAAATCTTTACTGCACCCCACACAAGCTATAGATTTCATAGGAGGAAGGCTAAACACCAGGTCAATGCGAGCCTTCCTCACTCCAGACAGAATAGCCAACCTGAAGTGTCATGTAGCAGCGGTCCTGCAACCATTTCCGACTGCAGCTTCGGTCCTGAGGGCCCTAGGTTCGATGGCGGCAGCTATCCCACTTCTTATTCATGCACGCTTACGCATGCGGGTTCTTCAATGGACCCTTCAAGTTCAGTGGTCCCCTCTCTGTTCCTCTCTCAACACTCCGATAGCGGTCAGCAAAGCGTGCAAGGATTCCCTTCTTTGGTGGCTTCTTTCTCCGGAGCCCTGACAGGAGACCTTTTGTGCTGCATTTCCCGAGCCACAGTGACCACGGACGCTTCTTGCCTCGGGTGGGGGGGGCATTCTGCGGGAAAGATTGTCCAAGGCACGTGGAACCCCACAGAGACGTTGTTGCATATAAATGTCCTGGAAATGAGGGCGGTGCTCCTAGCGTTGCAAGCACTTCACCACGTTCTTCCTTCAGGGACTATTGCGATTCAGACAGACAACATGTCGGTAGTCTGGTACATCAACAAACAGGGAGGAACCAGGTCCTATCCCCTTTGTCGAGAGGCCATGAGAGTCTGGGAATGGGCAATTTCCACCAAACGCTTTCTGGTAGCAACGCACATTCCGGAAAATCCAACATCCTTGCGGACAAACTCAGTCGCACCATTCTTTCACCTCACGAGTGGTCTCTCAATCCTCAGGTAGCGAGGAAGATTTTTGCCGTTTGGGGGCAACCCTGTTGCGATCTTTTTGCCTCTCCCTCAAACGCCAAATGCGACAATTTCTTCGCTCTGCTTCCCACCAGGGAATTCGAGATGCGCTGGTGCATGCTTGGCCTCGGTCTCCTTTATGCCTACCCTCCACTACCTCTGATGCAGAGGCTTCTGCAGAAAGCCAACAGTTTGGGGAGCAGAATGATTCTCATTGCCCCGTTCTGGCCTCGTCATCCATGGTTCCCCTTTGTATGGTCTCACAAAATCAATCCACCCTGGATTCTGGATCCGATTCCGGATCTCATCTCCCACCCTCTGGGAATTTCGGTTCCCAATCAACGCACCCTGAAATTGACAGCTTGGCTGCTCCAGTTCCATCCTTGATTAGGACTCCCGGTATCTCGTCACCGGTCAAGGCCATCTTAGTGGCAGCTCATAAACCTTCCACTAGGCAGGTTTATCGGAGTAAATGGAAGAGATTCTCTATTTGGCGGTTCAGAGAACTTTGGACCCTTTCTCAGCACCTATGTCAGCAGTGCTGGATTTTTTAACAGACCTCTTTCATCAAGGGGCAAGTTCTTCCACGATTAAGGTACAACTGGCAGCCATCTCGCATTATCACATTGGTCATGAGACAGCTCCCCTCATGACGGCGAAATTGTGCAAAACCTTTCTCAAAGGGATTTTTTTGTTGAGGCCTCCAGTCAAGGAGATTGTACCACCTTGGGACCTATCTTTAGTTCTGCAAGCTCTTACTGCTCCTCCCTTCGAGCCTGCAGCTTCTACAGACCTAAAGTACCTTTCCTGGAAGACTGCCTTCTTAGTAGCTATCAGAGTGTCTGAACTTCAGGCTCTATGCGTCAAGCCGCCTTACCTTTCTTTTTTTCCAGATAGGGTGTGCCTCAGGACCAATCCATCTTTTCTTCCGAAGGTCTCTTCAGAATCTAATATCAACCAATCAATCAATTTACCTGTGTTTTTTCCCAAGTACTCAAACAAAGGGGAATACAAATTGCATTCCTTGGATGTTCATAGACAATTACGATTTTATATTCACAGAACAGCTGGTCACAGGCAATCAGATCAGCTGTTCGTCTCCTTTGCTAAATTTGCTTTGGGTAAAGCAGTGTCTAAAGTCACACTATCTAGGTGGATTGCTAATTGTATTCTGCAGGCTTATGACACTTCAGGTAGACCTGCTCCTCAGAGGGTTACGGCTCATTCTACTAGGGCAGTATCCACGTCAGCCGCCTTTAAGTCCCGTGTGTCATTGGATGATATCTGCGGCAGCTACTTGGGCCTCGCCTCATACCTTTATTTCTCATTATAAGGTGGATGTTGTTTCCAGGGGAAGAGCATCCTTTGGCTCAGCGGTGCTCCGGAACATCCTTCCATGACGGCCACCCAAGATTCAGGTAGCTGGGGACTCTGTCCCACAGGTTGCAGACAAATGAAGTCTACCTACTTCAGATTTAGAAGTTATGTACTCACCATAACGTTCCATCTGAGTAGGTGACTTCATTTGGATGCAACCATCCCCCCTCCATCCCCCTGACCTTTATAGAGCGAGTATTTATGCTTGGTTCATGTACTGTAGTCAGTATTATTTAGGCAAACTCAATCTGAGGTCAGTCAGGGCTTGGCAAGGGGTTATGGGTAAGAGGGAGGAGCTAGGAGCTCGGAGCCTAAGCTTTTGAAATGCCGGCTCGGATCCGAGGTCGGATCCGATACCCCACAGGTTGCATCCAAATGAAGTCACCTACTCAGATGGAACGTTATGGTGAGTACATAACTTCTAATTATGCAAAAGTGTTCAATGCTCCAAAATGAAAAGGGTATTGCAGATGTATAGTCCCTCCAAAATGTCAAGTAAGGAAAGCATTGCTTGCACAACCCAAAAAAGACTTTACAGCCATGACACCAATACCAATTGGATTTGCAGGGACACAGAAACATCTGCTTCATGAACTGTCACCACCAGCACATGGAGTAGGACAGCAAAGTAGCATGTAGCACAGGTACTACTGCATCAAACAAAACTTATTTCACGTAACTGGACATCCCTTTATTATGTAATATTCCCAGGCAAACGTTTCTTTTTCATTTTAGTTCATGCTGCCTCCCATTTACTAAACAGTAAATGAACAAAACTCGTTTAAAAAGGTAGCATTATAATAAATGATGGTGAAGCTGGAATAAAAGTCAAGTACATGGGAATACCTTTTGCTCCTTGAAAGGAACAGAAAACCCATGAACTGATTGGTCATGTGTTTATAGTACACCCGATGACCTCCCACAAAAAGTGCTGCAGATGTAGGTTTTTTTGAACAAGGGTGCTGAGAGCCACTTATTTATTTATAACTATTTAATATTAATAGTCCTTGTGCTCCTTGTAAGGAAAAGAAACTCCATGAATTGATTGGTAAACTGCATGCAGTGCATTTACCGACCTTCTTCACAGAGTGCTGCACCTTTTTTATCCAGGGTACTGTAAGTCACTTATTTGTTTAATGTATTTATTTTAAGCAAATAACACCACATTTCCTTAAATACAAATAAAATACATGGATAAATGTTCTACTGTGTTCCTGTGAAAAGCAGCCATAGCTGTGTTACTGTGCTTCTGCACTGACCACAGGCCCCCTGGAGTTGTGGGCCTCAGCTGGCCATTCAAATCACCCATATTATAACATGCTATTGATTGATACATACTACAGGAGTATCGATTCCTTTAGAAGAGGCTTTTAAACATTGTGAGGGAAATGTTTTCATTGAAAGTAACCCAGGTCTTAACTTATGAAACAGTCTGTGCTCCATGAAGAAAGGGAGTATGATGGGAAAATGTATGGTATTCACAGTGAGAAAAGGACTGAAGTAACACTATGGAATCCACTTGAGATGAACTTTTTAAAAGAATACTGAAAATGCACACCAACACAAGCAGTAATATCCTCAGAGTTAAGGTATGTGAAAGGCAAAAGGAGTAGAAATAAAACCATAAGATCACTGCTACTCCAAAACGTCTTTGGATTAATATTTATCTTTTGCTGAATCAGATAATTATTTATTATTAGGTTCATAGGTAGGTACTAGACTAGCTGCCCAAAGGCAGTTATAAGCCTAGCCAGAATGTGTTGGCTTTCGCTGCCCCCTTAGATTAGTTCCCTGTGCCTCTGTCCAGCACAGCCAATGAAGTGATCCCTGGGGTAAACTTTCTGTTTCCCATCCACTGGTCAAGGTTTCTCTTGAAGAGGGTTAGCGAAGACCTCTGCCTAATTATTATTATGGATGACATTAATTGATTTCTAACTTCCCCGTATCTCCAACAATCTTTTGCTAATGCTGTCCTGATGGTAAAGAAACCAAAATTATCCCCATTATACATCAAAGAAATCAAAGAATTGGATTTAAGGAGTAATCCATGATAG